>NC_133650.1:211684470-211984470 GCF_009905375.1 Apium graveolens | reverse complement strand
TACACGTACTACGAGGTGATAATTATGATAGTTTAATAAAAAGCTCCCGTTTATCGAAAATACGAGTTTTATTGATTTACCGAAACGAATATTGTATCGAAAATGTTGCGCCGGGACCCGCGCTGGACAAATCGTACGCCGAATCGAAAATGTCAAAACAAGGAAAATGCTCAGAATATTGTAATTTGGTTAGGAAGGAGTTCTCGGAAGAGTTTCGGGTTCTAAAAACATAACAACGGATGACGTCGGTTGGTTCCCGTTTTTATAAAATAGATTTTAAATACTCGGAAAAAGATTTTATAAAATTCATATGATTCCTATAAATTCATAAATCAACATAAAAATAGTTAGGAAGATATGACAATTATCTATATTTTATTTTGGACAGATAAAAATTAAAATACTCAATTAATAATATTTTTAAACATCCAAACACATTTAACACTTAACAAATAATTCACAGAATAGATACTGAACACATATAATCATTATTTATTAGCAACAATAATTACACGATATATCCCGGATATTACATCCTTCGCCCCTTAAAAGGATTCTGTCCTCAGAATCTCTTAAGAAAACAAACGAGGGTACTTTTCTCTCATATCACTTTCTAACTCCCAGGTTGACTCTTCAACCTTTGGGTTTTTCCATAATACTCTTACTAGCTTTACCACTTTATTTCTCAATACTTTCTCCCTTTCCTCTAAAATCTCTATCGGACTCTCTACATATGACAAATCTGCCTGAAGCTCTATTGGCCCATATTCTATTACATGCCTGGAGTCTGGATTATACTTCTTAAGCATCGATACGTGAAAAACATTATGAATGTGCTCCATGTGCGGAGGTAACACCAACTCGTAAGCTACTTTGCCAACACGCTTTAGAATCTTAAAAGGTCCGACATATCTTCGGCTCAGCTTTCCTTTCTTTCCAAACCTCGTTAATCCCTTCCATGGTGATACTTTCAGTAATACTGAGCTTCCTTCTTCGAATTCCATGTCTTTTCTTGACTGGTCTGCATATTTCCTTTGACGGTCCTGTGCGGCTATCAATCTCTTCTGGATAATTTCAACCGCTTCTTTTGTCTGTTGCACTAGTTCAAGTCCAAGTATTTTGCGTTCTCCTACTTCATCCCAATATACTGGAGATCTGCATTTGCGTCCATAAAGGGCTTCATAAGGTGGCATCCCAATATTTGCGTGATAACTGTTGTTGTAAGCAAATTCTACCAGAGGTAAATGCTCGTCCCAACTTCCTTTGAAATCAATAGCACAAACACGCAACATATCTTCAATCGTCTGGATCGTTCTTTCACTTTGGCCATCCGTCTGTGGGTGGTAAGCTATACTCATATTCAGTCTTGTTCCCAAACATTCTTGAAAACTCCTCCAAATTCTTGAATTAAATCTTGGATCTCGATCAGATACAATAGACACAGGAACTCCATGACGAACTACGATTTCCTTCAGGTACATATGGACTAACTTGTCGAGCGAAAATCTTTCATTAATAGGCAGAAAATGAGCTGACTTGGTAAGTCTATCCACTACCCAAATGGCATCATGATTAGCCCTTGTCCTTGGTAATCCAACTATGAAATCCATGGCAATATGTTCCCACTTCCACTCTGGAATCTCTAATGGCTGTAGCAATCCACTTGGTCTTTGATGTTCGGCTTTAACTCTTTGACATGTATAACATCTGCTAACCCATTCCACAATTTCCCTCTTCATATCTGGCCACCAATAATTTTTCTTTAAATCTCTGTACATTTTGGTACTCCCTGGATGGATTGAATACCTCGAATTATGTGCTTCCTATAAAATTTCATTCTTCAGCTCCGTCACCGGTGGAATCCAAATTCTTGAAGAAAACTTAAGAATACCTTGATCGTCTTTTTTTGTGCACAATTTTTCACCTACCAAACGATTTATATCTTTATCCATTACATTATCCCGACACTTCTTTATTTTCTCTAACAACTCCGGCTGGAAAGTCATACTGTACACTTTTGCTTTATCAGGCTTGCAAACTCTAATCTCCAATTCCAGTTTCTGAAATTCCTTATATATCTCTTCATGTACTGATAACACATTTAACTTTTCCTTCTGACTCAACGCGTCTGCTACAACATTCGCTTTACCGGGATGATAATTAATCGAGCAGTCGTAATCCTTGATCAATTCTAACCATCTCATTTGCCCCATATTAAGCTCCTTCTATGTAAATATGTACTTCAAACATTTGTGATCCATGTAAATCTCACACTTTTCTCCATACAAATAATGTCTCCAAATCTTCAAAGCAAAAACTATAGCTATCAGTTCCAAATCATGAGTAGGATATTTCTGTTCGTGTGGTTTCAATTGCCTTGACGCATACGCAATCACCTTATCGTGCTGCATTAGAACACATCCTAGTCCTTTATGAGAAGCATCGCTATAAATTATGAAATTCCCTTGATCATCTAGAAGTGACAAAATAGGTGCCGTGATTAATCTTCGCTTCAATTCCTGAAAACTTTCTTCGCACTTGTCGTTCCATATAAACTTTTCATTTTTCTGTGTAAGCTTTGTTAATGGTGTTGCAATCCTTGAGAAATTTTGAACGAATCGACAGTAATATCCCGCTAATCTCAAGAAACTTCTTACCTCGGCGGGTGTTCTCGGTCTTTCCCAATTTGTAATTGCCTCAATCTTTGCTGGGTCCACTTTGATTCCCTCATTACTAACTATATGTCCTAAGAACTGAACCTCTTGTAACCAAAACTCACACTTCAAGAATTTAGCATATAATTTCTTTTTCCTTAAAATCTCCAAAGCTGTTCTCAAATGTTTCGCATGATCCTCCTCCGTCTTTGAATAAATCAAAATATCATCTATAAACACAATAACGAACTTGTCCAAGTATTCCTTGAAGATTCTGTTCATCGGGTCCATAAACGCTGTCGGGGCATTGGTCAATCTAAAAGACATCACTAAAAATTCATAATGTCCATACCTTGTTCTGAAAGCTGTCTTTGGTATATCTTCTGGCTTGATCTTCAGTTGATGATATCCCGATCTTAAATCAATCTTGGAGAAGTACTTGGCTCCCTTCAGTTGATCAAACAGATCGTCAATTCTGGGTAACGGATACTTGTTCTTGATTGTAAGCTTGTTGAGCTCTCTATAGTCGATGCACAGTCTCATGCTTCCATCTTTCTTCTTGACAAATAATATTGGGGCTCCCCACGGGGATATACTGGGTCTGATTACTCCTTCCTCTAATAATTCTTGCAATTGCTTTGCTAGCTCCTTCATTTCAACGGGCGCCATTCTATACGGGGCCTTGGATACCGGTTCTGTTCCAGGTGCTAAGTCGATTGTAAACTCAATTTCTCTATCTGGAGGAAGTCATGGTAACTCGTCGGGAAACACGTCTGAAAATTCATTCACTACTGGAATATCTTCAAGTTTTGCTGGCTCCTGACTTCTGTCAATCACATATGCCATAAATTGCTCGCATCCTTGCCGTAGTAACTTCTTGGCTTGAATTATCGTTAAGAATTTCTTTACTTGCTTCGGGCCCTTGAATGTTACTATTCTTTCGTCTGGCGTCTTCACCATTACCTTCTTATTTTGACAATCTATCTGGGTATTGTGCTTAGATAACCAATCCATTCCTAAGATAACGTCAAATTCTCCTAACTTAAATGGTATCAATTCTACACAAAACTTACTACCAGGAATCTCAGTCTCACAATTCCCACAAACTTGATTAACAGATACTCAATCTTAATTTGCTAATTCCATAGTCATTATTTCATTTAAATACTCAACTGGACAATTTAATTTACTAACAAAATCTTGTGAAATAAATGATCGAGTTGCTCCCGAATCTATTAACACTTTGGCACATATAGAATTTACATTAAGCGTACCTTCCATGACATCAATATCCTAGATATCATCCTTCACAGACATGTCAAAAACTCTAGCCCTTGGAGTCTCACTCACTGCTGGGGTAGATCCCATAATCCTCAATGTATTACTGACTGGGGCTGGTGTCTTGCAATCCCTAGCTATTTGTCCTGGCTTTCCACATTTAAAGCACGTAAATCCAATGGCTGGAACCTTAACGGCTGGATTCCGGATAGGCTGGTCCTTATTTGCTGACTCTCTTGCGGGCTGATTTTGGCACTCCCTTGAATAGTGCCCTTTCTAATTGCACTTAAAACAAACCACATTTAACTTATTACAAACTCCTCCATGTTTCTTTCCATATACCTGACAATCTAGAAAAGTTAATCTCAACTGATTCGGCTGATTCGCATTAACTGGACGGTTGCCCTGGCCTCCGCCGCCTACATTCTGTCTCTGGAAATTAAAATTCCTCCCTGGCTGAAACTTGGACTTCTTAAAATTTGGAAACTTCCCTGGTTGTGACTGACCTTCATTCCCTTCAAATTTCCTTTTCTTGCTTTCTTTCTCCTTCTATGACATCTCACTCTCCGTCTCTGCAATCATAGCCTTCTGTACAACTCCTGCATAGGTATCCAATTCAAAAATGGCTACCTTCCCTCTGATCCATGGCTTCAAACCTTGCTGGAATCTCTTAGCCTTCTTCCTGTCAGTATCTGCATACGACGGCACATACCTTGACAATTCCTCAAACTTACTCTCATAATCTGTCACCGACATATTTCCTTGCTTTAATTCTAAAAATTTCAACTCCATCTGATCCTGAACAAACTGAGGAAAATACTTTTCTAAAACCAATTCCTTAAACCTCTCCCAAGTAATAACATCTGTACCTTCCAATGTTTTCACCATCTCCCACCAATAGGTGGCCTCATTCTTCAAATAGTAACTTGCAAGCTCAACCTTCTGTTCTTCCTTTACTTTCACTAAGGCAAATGCCTTCTCTATCTCCTTTAACCAAACATTTGCTTCAATCGGCTCTAAGGAACCCTTAAATTCTGGTGGGTTTACTGCCTGAAAAGTTTTGAAAGTTACCTAGGGATTGGTCTGTCTTTGTTGTTGTTGTGCCAGGTGAACTGTTTGTTGGGCCAAGATTTGGAGAATCTGGGCTATTGCTGGGTCTATGGGTCCTGGGTTTGCATTCTGGTTTGTATCATCTTGGTTGTTATTGTTGTTGTTGTTGGTTTCTTCATTCTGGGTGTTGGTGCGGGTATTTCTTCTGGGAGGCATTATTTGTAAAGAATCAAACGACTTATTTAGCTTTTAAATTAAATCTTTTGCATGAAAGAAAAGTTTTTTAAAACAGAAATATCACTTTTTGAAAACGGTTGTAACAGTTGGACTAAGTAAATTGCATGCTTCTTTACAGAATATAAACAGTTATGGAAAACAGGGTACATGGTATCACAGGGGTTATAACTGGTGCAATAAATAAGGTAAAATAAAACAGGTGCAATAAAGTAAATGACAGTGCTGGAAAGGAAAAGGTACTGATATATATAGATCAAAAGTTTTGGGTAGTACAAGCGTAAAGACGCTTTGGAAGTAAAAGCAAAAGGGTACAACAACCTACTCACTAGTCAACATAGCTAGTCTCTAAATACAACTCAAAAGTCTACTGATACACACTACACACTGCTGTACATAACCAAAACAACACTGATCAGCATCTCCATCTCTGGATCTCTGACTCAACTCCAAGGAAAATCTGGTCCTCCCAGCCTCTCAAAGTCCTCCATCACCTCAGTAGCCCATCCCATCAATGCATCAGGGCCTCTGCCAGGTAGTGTAGCTCCATATAGCCTAGCCTCAAGAACCCTCCGTGTCACATGAATCTCCTCTCGAAGCTCCCTCACACCACGATCAACATCGGTAGTCCTAATGATATGCTATAGCTCTCTGATCTGGGCCAACAAGGAATCACGCTCCAATAGAAGAGCCTCATACCGGTAGTAAGGAATTGGGGACAATGTAGACTGGAATGGGGCACTCGCAACTGAATGCCCAGTGGAATCTGAATCAGCTGGTGGAGGTCCTCTAATAGGTGGCCTCATGCCTGGGGGTGGAATAGCCTGCAGTGGTACGGGCTGCAACACCGGTGGAGGTAGAATAGCCAATGCTGGTGGAACAACAGGACGTGGATCTGATAATGGTACTCCAACTGAAGGCTCTGAGTGATCAGCTGATACGGGGATGAAAGAGTCGGCCATCGCTGCTATCTGAAATCATAATGCAACATAAGAATCTCGAACCACGACGTTCTATCTTTCTATTTCTTACTTCTAATCCTAACCCTCTACCCATTCCCGTCAACCTAGGCTTGTGTCAGTGACTTATAACATGTAGCTCTAATACCAAACCTGTGGCGCCCTCCAAACCCGGGTCAGAAGTTTGGGGTCCACACACACACACACTATTTATAACCTGCTTATAACAATATTAAAGATAATAATAATAATATTATGCAGTGACTCTACTTATCAACTACCATGGACCGCAACACGTTAAAGTATGCACACAAGCCAAACACACACTTATATTACAAACCGTTCAAATCCCAACTATCCAAACTCAGAACTGAGTATTAAATATTATTACAAAATTTTACTAACTTATATTATCCCAAAAGAAGCCTACTAGCTCAGCTTGATCAACCTGAACCCCTAGCTCTTGTGCTAGACTGGGGATCCTCGGTACCAACCGGTTCCTTTTTAACTGGAAAAGAACATAAACAACATCGCACAAATGAGCTAACTAGCTCAGCAAGTCACAATGACAAAACTGAGAATAATGATCATCAGGTGAATATGGTTATGATATCAAGTGAACAATAGATTATGATTTAGAATTGGATATTATATTTTCATTTAAAAAAAACCAAGGTTAGGCTGCTGATCAGTCACGCACTAACCCCGAGCAAAGCACACAACACTGCTCTAACTACTGGATCCAAGGCACAAATTAGCCTAACTTGACCATTATATGGTCTGACCACGAATCTGGTCCACAATTTTATAAAAACAATCCAATTCTAACATAATAACAGAATAAGCAGTAATAAACAATAAATAACATCATTAATCAACATTGGACGTTCAATAATGAAATTGGTTTCAATCTGCATAGGGATCAATATGGCAGTTTCAAAGCATGGATGCTAGGTAATGAAAGAATTGGAAAGCAAAGGAAATAATGTTTCAAGGATTTGGCCTTTCAAAGCATAAGATACAATGGTTTGAGTGTGTAAGCAATCTGGTTCAGTGTTTGATATTTAGTTTGTATGTATTTGTGGAGTAGTATCGTATATTTGAGGTTCGTATTTGGGTATACAACAATCAATAGTCTAGAAAGAATCAGGTTTACGGCTCAAGATCAATAAATGGAATCATGGTTTAGGGTTTAGTGCTTCAAAGCACTTGCAATATCAAACAGGACTATCAATCACTACAATATCTCGAGAAAGTTCTGAACACTTGCCTACAATATCGAGCCTTGAAACTAATTTATAAATAATAATTTAAAGCTCGAAACTATTTTTCCGAATTTTTTAAATCATTTTTAAATAATTAAATCTAATTAAATAATTAATTAAAATCAATTAATAATTAATTAAATCAATTAATCAATTAATTTTTGAATTAACTGACCAATTAATCAATTAAAAATTAACTGAAATTAATTAACTAATTAATTCAGATTTATTTTTGTATTAAAAATAATTTTGGAATTAAATTAATAATTTTTGGAATTTTCAGAAATTAAAATCAAATTTTTATAATAAAAATAAATAGGAAATATGATTTTTGAATAATTTTAAAACAGGAATTATAAATTTGCAGACTCTGGAAACTTCAGGGACTGAACTGTTTCTTCCCCAAAAGTCCTGGTACCAAACTGCAATTTTACACCCCCGTCGTCGGAAAATACAGGGGTGGCCGGAGAACACGATTCCGGCACCCTCACCTCACCACAAGCTCCAGATCATATCTACAGACAACCAGGAACTTATTCGTGCAATCAAATCATTCAAATAACCCCAGACTTGGCCGGAAATTTGCCAAGAACATCGCCGGTTTCCGGCGAAACATCGAAAACTTAAAAAAACAACTCCGTAGGATTCAAGCATCCTCTGTTAAAGAGCTATATACCAATCGATTGCAAATTTCATAAGGAACATAACCCACTATAAATCAACAGCTAATAACCCCTAAATCAAAAAGGCCCAAATTTCAATTGAAAATATTCATACGGGTTATAAACCGTAATTTTAAAATTCAAGAATTAAACCCACTTTTGAGCATGTTATTGAACTCCAAATCAGACGTATGACATAAGAAAATCATCAGGAAAACAAGCTCTACAACATGAAATCATCAAATCATACAAACAATCATCCGAACAAAAATTCATATTTTCAATAAAAATAATTTGAAAATAATTAAAAATATATAAAATCAACCTTTGATTCTGCAGTAAAACAGGTTCTGGAATCTGATAGTACTCCTTGAGACCTTTGATTTGGTTACTCCAACTTTCCAAACGGATTTCACTAACACCTTGAATTTGTGGTTTGATTTTCAGAAGGGTTTATGAATATATGAATTTTTTCTGGAAATTTATATAATTACTGACTGCAAATGATTTTTGATACGAAATAAAATACGGTACAAGCTATTTATAATTACAGAAAATCAGTATCCCGTTGGATCATTCCAGATATAAAACGGTACATTTATTTATAAAAACTGATCCAAACGGTATGGGTTTTCGGGATAATTATCCAAATCAGTACAATTTGTACTGCGGTCTTGGTCTCAGTGCCTGGTTACACGTACTACGAGGTGATAATTGTGATATTTTAATAAAAAGCTCCCATTTATCGAAAATACGAGTTTTATTGATTTACCGAAACAAATATTGTATCAAAAATGTTGCGCCGGGACCCGCGCAGGACAAACCGTACGCCGGATCGAAAAAGTCAAAAGATGGAAAATGCTCGGAATATTGCAATTAGGTTAGGAAGGAGTTCTCGGAAGAGTTTCGGGTTCTAAAAATGTAACAATGGATGACGTCGGTTGGTTCCCGTTTTTATAAAATAGATTTTAAATACCCGGAAAAAGATTTTATAAAATTCATATGATTCCTATAAATTCATAAATTAACATAAAAATTATTAGGAAGATATGACAATTATCTATATTTTATTTTGGACATATAAAAATTAAAATAATCAATTAATAATATTTTTAAACATCCAAACACATTTAACACTTAACAAATAATTCACAGAATAGATACTAAACACATATAATCATTATTTATTAGTAACAATAATTACGCGATATATACCGGATATTACAATATTGCATTACGATACGTGATATGTGAATCTATATTAAGGTGCATGATTATATGATTATATGCTTGTATGATATTATTTGGAATTTTAGAAAATAAGAAGTGCATTAATTGTTATTTATATAAGAAAAATAGTTTTTAAAATTATTTTTATTTATAAATTTCGAATTTGATTTTATTAAATTCCTAAAATTCTAAGCTATTTTATGATGTCACTCTTATAATTTATAGATTTATGGTTTTATTTATAAAATGTATTCTTTGCAATTAATTAGGTTAATAATTATTAGATTACCTAATTACCATTGCATGCATTTACACTCACAATATAAGAGAAGGGTAGTTGTGTCATTAATCACCCCAGTATCTCATTTAAACTTAGCCAAATGATCATATCATCCTTGCATGAATTTTTGCTAGTAGTGAGAGAAGGGTAGGTTGGTAATTTCACAATTCCATTAACTTTTGAGAATAAAAAGATGAGACAAAAGCTTGTTACTTCCATCATCACTTCATTTATTTCATTTCTCCCATCTCTCTCTTTTTCTCATTCTTCTCTCCCGGTTCTCTCTCCCTTTCTTCTTCTTCTCTCTCTCATTTGAGTTCTCTTTCTCTCTCTCCTCTACATGCAACATCAAATTCTACTTAGAATTCAAAGATCTTTCCATTTATCTTCATCCTTTTTAATTCTCTATCCATATACTCTTTGCATGTAAGCGTTTAAGGAAGTTTTTGCATCATCATCTCTTGGTTATATCTAAGAAAATACAATTTCTTAGTGTATGACCTTAAAAAAGAGTATAGTACATAAGTTATTTGATTTTCTTGTTTTGTTTTGGAGATAGCTCGACTTTTTCTATTAAAAAGGTGGGTTTTGATTTTGTATCAAAGTTTACAAAGGGTTTTGGTTCAAAGATTTAGTTTTTGGTTCGAATGAATGAGTTTTGGAATGGGGTTTTATTGTTCGATTGGTTTTGATGATATATATATATAAACCTTTGTTTTCGAGTTAGTTTCCTTGCATGCATGTAAAGTCCTAAGTGTAATAAAGTTATATTTTGTTTGGTTTGAAAATAAGATGGGTTAAATGATTAGATCATGGGTTTAATTAAGTTGGATTTGTGATTTAGAGTATTGTATGTTGAGTTGATTGATTGAATGCTGATTTTATAAGTTATTTTGTTGCTAATTGGGTTATTGTTTAATTTGTAAATATAATTTGGTTTATATTGGATATGTGAGTAGATAAGTATGAATAAGTTAAGTTTTGATAATTGAAAGCATGGATTTCATTCGGTTTTCAAAGGGATAAATGATTGGATTTATGCATGTTAAGATTTTGTTCAAAAATAATGTTTTGGTTCGATTTTTGATTTAAAAGAAATTATTTCAAGAAGTGTTCTTGTTTGGAATGGATTAAAATAGGTTTAAATTGTAAATGGAACCTTGCATGTCGATATTTGATAAATTGTTTGTATTTTATTGAAAAAGCCGAACAGTATATGGTATTAAAAAGGGTTGATTCAAGTTATTTGGTCGATTGGATTTTAGAGTCTAATTATATGGTTTGTGTAAGATTGATTTGGTGTTTACAAGATGTTTGGTTAGTTGCATGTCAAGTTAAGTGGTTGCATGTTGATTTCTTGGCTTGTACCATTTGTTTTGGTTCAAATTTCATAGTTAAAAATGAAGGAATAGTGGTTTGGTTGTTGAGTTATTTAGATCGTGATTGTTTATTTAAGATATAGATTTAAGTATACAAGTACATACTCGCTATGTGTTATATGAGTACTCTATGATTATGCGTGAACATACGAGTTAAGTATATAAGTATATACTATTAAGTGCTATGTGAATATTCTGTGATTATACTCGTGTATATAAGTTAAGCTTTAATGCGAGTTGGGATAATCATTAGACGTTCAGGGAACGTCGAGTGCGAATACGTATCTAATTAGGGATTATGTTTTGGATTGTAGATTCAGATAGCGGAGGCATTCAGGATTGTAGATTCAAATAGTGGAGGCATTCAAGCTAGAAAAGGGAAAGGAAACTTAGGTGGCAGTAGTTCAGTTTCAATTTAAGTAAAGCAGGAAAGCGATTTAAGGCAAGTAACTCTACCTTGTCTTATGAATTGATATTGCTAATGCCATGATAAAGTAGTGATTCTTTTTTTTATACTTGTGGTACACCTGTTATTGATTTTTGAGAAACCCTAATATTGATTTTTGTGATAACTTGTTCTTGAATCCTGCTCGACCATTTACAACCACTTGATTGATTCATACTCAATTATATTGGTTATTTCCTTTTCCACCCTATGATCTCGTAAATTCTAAGAGAACCTTTATGAATTCCCTTACGAAATGTCTTGAGTAACCTGAATTCTTCATTAACTTGAATACCCTACAATAGTCCCTTAATACATGTGAACCCTAAATCCCTCATAAATTTGAATTAGTTCTTCTGGAAATCCTGATCTTAATAACATTCCCTCATTTTAGATAACTTGTCACTTGAACCTTGACAATACATACACTCGTTATCTTGTCCTTGATCAAGAACCCTTTGAATTGAAATGAATTGATAAAAGGAATTGGATGGTATTTTTCAATAAGACTGAGGCGCCAGTCACTGTTACAATTTTAAAAACCTCAGTAGCGGGGAGCCTGATGGTTTTATATGGCCAATGTGTGCTGAGTATCCTCAATAGTTGTGAATCACTTGTTATGTGGTTCAGAGCTTTGATGCGGGCTGATCACCCCTCATTGCTCATAGCACGGTGCAGGTTACCAATTCCATTCACTTATTAAAGACTTGAGCTTTTATTTGAGATTTCATATTGTTGATTTACCTTCTGATATTGTTATCAATCATATAATTGATTCCTAGAGTTTAATAGATTCTTATTTTCCACTTGAAAGATCTTTTGAGATTCAGTTAATGATTTGTGATGAATGTCAGCTGTCACCCTATCTTGAGCCTTGATTCTTGAAAGCCCAAACCTTTCCTCATAACCCTTTCATAGCCCAAAGACAAAAATCTGCCACCTAGAAATTTAAAAGTAGAATGCCTCAGATTATGCTATTGGTATTGTCATTGCTTTATAAAACTGTCGTATAGTTACTTGCTGAGCTTTTGTGCTCATTTATATTTGCTTTGCTCTAACCATGGCAGTTAAGAAAGAAGATGGCCAGACTAAGGCATTCAGCTCACATGAGCTTTCCTGGCACTGCCTACCGTGTCATAGGTTTCCAGATGCCAGAGCAGGTAGCAGTGTGTGTGAGGAAGCGTTGTAGTTGGAAGGATTCTTTAAGTTGGTTCAGATAAAGTGGATTATCTATCGATTCCATTTCGGAATTGAATAAATTTGAATTCATTAATATTTTTGGTTGTAATATATTTATTTTGGTTGGTAGTTGTAATCTTGTCTCAAACTTAATCCTGTGAAGATCCTGTTAGTAGTTAATCGGAGTTTAATATATCTGTTGATAGTATTATTAGTTTAATGGTGTGTGAGTCCTCATTTCCTAACCCCAAGATTGAGGTCGTCACACACATACACACACATATATATATATATATATACATATATATATATATTCATACACTCCTTGAAAACCTCTATTATGAAAAGTATAAAGAGAGTTGTAATACCCAATAATTTTGGAAGGAAGAAAGCTTTGGCAAAAACCTGATACCTTGCTAATCAGGAAAAGATATTAATCAAGTCACTTTCTCTACTAGTAGATGGATGAATTCCTCGCTGGTCATCACCCTGGCCGCATTAGGACCTTGTGCTAGACCCTCACCCGACCTCTTAGGCGTTGATGGACTGTCACCCAGCCTCTTACACTTTAATAGACCGTACTCTGGTCTGTCGCCTATGCCGACACACTTAGAGGGACTTAGTTCCCAAATGTTGGGAAAATAATCAAAAACTCTTTTATTAAATCAGCACTTCGTTGCGATAAAAATACACCACGGATCCGGATCCGGATCCCTCGTATTTTGAACGAGTATTTAAATCCATCCTTAAAAGGGAATATTTAAATTTAAAACGAGTTTTGGATCAGCTCTAACTTTTTAAAATCATTTTGAAGGTTTGAAAACATTTTTGAAAACCTTTGGAGCACGGATGATTTAATAAAGTAAATCAGTTCCGAAATATCAGAAAAATATATGCATATTATTTAAATAATATTCCCATAAAGGATTGTTTTTATAAAAATAAATGAAGTAAAAGTTTTGAAACTAATACTTGAAACAAATAATAAATAATAAAAGATATACTTATATGAAAGTAAGATCTTTATTTGGATAATCGAAAATAATGTTCGATTGTTATTCAGAACTATTGAATATACCTTATTCGATTAATAGTTATAGAATCTATGTAAAATATACTCGGAAGCTCACCTCCGATTTTTAAGAAAAATGTTCAACTTTGGGTCCCCTATACTAAGGGTATACACAACTACTGGTTATCTCTAACATATGTATTATGCAGTTTATAAGCAATTGAATTAACAATGAAATATTAAGATTTCGAAAAAGGCATGCATATATATATATATCATATCAACATGCTTCAACATATCTCAAGATTTGCTAATAACAATCATGCACTTATCTCAAGATAATGCATATATATATACATCACACCAACAATTATACGGGTAGAAAACTATCCTGAGCAATCTGGGGTGAAAATGGGTCTGGAATGAGTCCGGTAACCTATAAACAACAAATAAGCCGGAACTAATCCTCGGTCGCTTAAGAAACTGGACTTTATTCATTCCTACCCTAATTCTCGCTTCTACGCTTAAAGATTTACATAAGTCGCTCGCGTACCCTCGGCTCCGCCATTTTTATAAAATTAACCGTTAAATATTTTAAGGCGACTCTTTCGCGAGGACTTTACCAACTCTCTAATCCACTTTAAATTATTGTTTTGTGATCCAATTAGCCTTTAAGGGCCTTCAACATAAGTTACGTGAGGGGTAAGGGTTCATTCGCGAAACGCTGTTACTTAAAACAGTCGTTTCTCCTAAACCGTAAATCGGATCTAAGTGAACCACATATCAAAACGAAGCTGATGACATGATCTAGCTAAATATGGTAGTGGTATGATTTAAAATTTGGGGTTTCGAGTCCTAATTTTACTCACAAAACAGGGGATTGAAAAATCGGACATTATAATTTTATGTTTACTATGATTCCAAGATTTTCAATCTTTGTCATCCATTCAAATAACAACCCAATCATCATGAACTCTAGTTTATCTTCAAAATATCTCAATAATATCATATAATACTCAATTTTCATCAACTCAAGGTTTCCACCATTAAAACATGCTTAATCATGGTTCGAGATAATAGATCTAAGCATACATGTACTAAAACATAACTATCATCAAACCCAATAATAAAAATCAAGCTAAACTAAGAGGGATAGGTGATTATACCTTATTTGGATCCTTAAATACATGAAAAAGAGCTTTTAATCCTTAAGAAAGTCTTGATCTATACTTATCATGTTCAAACTTGCAAAGGAGTTCAAGAAATAAGTTAGAACCTTTAGAGTTACTATTAGTCCGCATGAAAGAACTGGAAACATTAAGGTCTTACAATGCTTATCTAGACAAGGATTGTGAACAAGAGTTGTAGGCCATCTCAATACCTTTCCAAAGAGTTATAGAACATAAATTTGAGTGAGAATCGAAGGAGATAGAGCAGTTTTAAGTCGTTGTCTATGTTGTGGCTGAGAGCTTTGATGAAGATGGGGAGAAATTGAATGCTTCTAGCCTTTGTTTTGTTAAATGTTTGGTGATAAGTGGCTTATTTAATATTAACCTTGGTTTAATCAAGGTTAAATCACTTGGCCACAATTCATTCATGCATAAACATCTCCTTTTATGCTTACCACATCATTCCTGTGTCACTACTTTGCCACTTGTCAAATATTTGTGGTTTGATGATATCATCTTGTTTCTAGTCCACTTGTTCAATCCCACTTGCTTCTTGTACAATCTTGTTCCTTGACCGTTTATTTTTTTGCGATTCGCATAACTCTCGTTCTTGTTGATCGTTTGAGAGATCATATCTGAGATCTTATTGCTTAGATTTCCATAAACTTTTCTTAATATCTTATATTCCTTTAATGCTCCTCTTCTATAATCCTTGAATTGAATTCCTTTTAATCATGTTACCTTATACTCAATTTTTCGGTATCTGGCGGATTTTCGGGAAAAATCAAAGTGTCCGAATTCGAATTCGAATTCTAACGATCTTTACATACACTTATTTACCTTATTGAATACTAATACGATCTCAAAATTTCCATAGCAGTACTCCTATATAGTATGGTATGACAATTTTCCTTAATCAGCATAATCAGCAAAAAGTTAATATTCATCAGGGTTTCAAAAATTCCAAAAATTGGGGTTATTACAGTCTCCCGTCCTTAAAAGAATTCCATCACGGAATCATATAAAAAACAGTTGGGATACTATTCTAGCATTGCGCTTTCTAACTCTCAAGTCGATTTTCCACATTATGGTTCTGCCACAAAACTCTGACTAGTTTGATAACCCTGTTCCTAAGAACTTGTTCCTTTTTGATCCATAACTCTTACTATGAATCTTGGACTTAGTTTTCCTTTCTTCTCGAGCCTCATCAATCCTTTCCAAGGGAATACCTTTAATCATACTAGGTTCCCTTACTTCATCTTCCTTGCCCTTCTGGGCCAAACCGGTGTACTTCTTCATTCGCTCTTGGGTTGCTACCATCCGTCCTTTGATTAGATCTACTATGTCATTGGTTATTTGGACCTTTTTGGGCTCGAGCATCTTTTTCCGTACAGGGCCTAGTAAGGCGACATTCCGACACTGTCAATGTTAGTGTTTGTTCCCTAGAGACAACACTATGATGTTTTAGTTTAAGATATTAGGATTATTAATATTTATGTTCTATCAATTATTCCCTTTATAATTTATTAATTCTTAATTTACTGCGATATAAATGTTAGATTAATAAATGTCCTTGGAATATGATATGCAATTCTATATCTCTAAGTATGTGACTTATAAATGAGATTATGAGAATAGTATTAATATTCCTAAAGGTCCCTAGTCCAGTATTATTATTAAGGGACAATAATAATGCATTAAGACTGGTATGTTTGTTGACTGATGATCACATCTCATTGATCATAGGTATAGTGATACTAAAGTCAAAAACACAGGCAGATGTATATATACATGGTGCTGGACAGACCCAATGTGAGATTTTACATGTCTATTGTGTCATAAGTAATTCTCACAGTGATAATGATGTAATGGTCCTTAGACCTGAAGTCATTATATTTCTATATGAGAATTAATATACATTGATTCCATTAAAAGTTATCCATGACCCGGTAATGATAAAAGTGGACATTGGGTGTATTATGAATCGTATGAGAAATATGAATGATCTAGATGGGATTTAACCCTCCTATTTTAGGAGTGATATTATTGGCCTCTTATGTGAGCTAGACTACGAAATGCGTGGCCACGCTCAAATGTTGATTTGATATGATAGTCTACTCATTGATCAAGAAAACTTGGATTAAAGTATGATGAGGATGACACATTACATGCCTCTAGTTTAATCTATAATATTTGGTTAAAGGGATTATATTATATTATATTATACATTATTCACAAAAGGTTTAATCGATCACCGATTCGATTATTATTACTTGGGTAGCAATGATGTATTACTAGATGCCGCTCATTGTTTATGATTTTAAATTAGATTTAAAATTCGTTGCCAACGTAATAATAACCTATAGGGTCACACACTAAGAATGCTTGAAGGATTATTTAATTTAAATTGGATTTAAATTATATTAAAGTAATTCGAATTATTTATAATATTAATTAGGTATGACTTAATTAATTAGATAAATATTGATATTCGAATTTACTAATATTAATTATAAAATTTATTTGTTAAATAATTAAGCGAGACTTAATTATAATACAAATAGGAATTTTAAATTAATAATAACTCCTAATTAGTTAAGAGTTATAATTCGTTTTTCTACTCTCTATATAACATCTCTTGTGTGGCTGATTTTTGGTGTGAAAAAGACTTTACTAAAACACTAGCCACCAAGAGAGAAGATAGAGAGAGCAAGAAGAAACGAGTTTGTGATAGTACACATCCAATCCTTGAGTTCAAGCATTCGTGTGGATACCGGTAGAGCGTAGATCGCGAGAGCGGGATGCGTGGTGATAGAACAAGCTTTGGATCTCCATTAGTCAACCAATTGGTAAAGTTTCTTAAGGTAAACAATCTGATCTATGAATTAAATATATGTTTTTTGCATGGATCCTGCTGTGGGTTTCGAAAATTCTGATTTTTCACGTTTTTAATTATTGTTTCCGTTGCGTTTATGTGCTCAAAACCCAACAGTCATATCATCTATCGTCATAAGAAAACTCAATCCGTGCTAAGTGATCATTCCAAATTTCTTTCAAGTTTATCGCACAAACTCTCATTATATCTTCTAGCTCTACAGCTTTCGCTTCTAAATACTCATTCTTTTCTAGTTCGTAAGTATTACTATCTTTCGTTCATAATACTATTCGGTCTATACTTTTACTCGCTAGCAATTTTTAACCTTTTAATAATTACGTCAATCTTAGTATCACGAAAGTGTTTTGATCCCGGAGACAAACACATTTATACTACTCATTTCCTAGCCGCTTCTATATTCGAAAGCTTGATCAATCATATAGAAGTAAAAGAATTTATTGAGAGATCACTATGATCATGAACACTTGTTACATCGCGTAGTTAGTACATAAGGGGGCCTTCCTTTAGTACTTGACAAGAAATTAAACAATATGTGGTATCCTACTAGGCTTCTAGCACACATATAGATAGTCATTCGGCAATACCTCCCCTTCTGGAAGGGTTGTTCTTCTCAGTCTACACGAAAATAAAAAGAAGAGAAAAAGAAAGAATTTAAGAGTATTATATAAAAATATTGCAACGATATATCTGGCTCGGAATCTACCTCTAAACTATAGAGGTTTATCAAAGGAGAAGAAAAAAATTATCTATATCAATATCAAGGATTTTTATATCATATTTACACGTGCCTGAATATTTTTTCTACTCTGTCCATCATTCTATGGACCCACGCACTTTCTCAGTCTTATTAACAATTGACCTTGAAACCCCCTCAACATCTATAATTAAATCTGGGGTTTCGCACTCGACGCCATTGTTAGTAGAACTCGTCATCTCACTACAACCTTCTTCGTATAGTAATACTACTCTTTGTCGATAAGAAGGAATAAATATTCAATAGGCAAATAACCGACTTAGTTAGTCTATCCATGATAACTTATACATCTTCATGTTCCAATTATTGTTAATCAATCTTAACATCCATTACAATTTAACTCTCATGGTTGTTATCGTCTCATTATTCAAAGAATTATTGTTGCATTACTATAGTCCACCGCTTACCTAATATAGTCATTCATTTTCCTCAGAATCTTAATAGCTAATCATACAGAGCTCATAACTGTCGCATCGAAATCTTCTAAATTGCAGAAGAGTTTCAATCAAAGCAACGATAGCAGGTTAATGCCATATTAAACATATATCCTCACTAGGAGACTTGAAGCTTAAGGGTTCATTTAGTGCTTTTTAGAACATGGTCCTGACTAATCTCAAGGTAGGACCTTCTAAGATAGATAACCTTCTTACAATGATAACATGAATTAAATATTTACCCAACCACTATCCCGGTTGAGTATTGTATAGTCATCAGAAGGATTATTAATCTTCCACACCATAATATTATCTTCATGGTTTCACCCAGTAGTATTGTGTTCCTTTGCCACGAGCGTTATAATTGCTCTCTTATACTAAAAGTGTCGGCCACCTCACTGGCCTTTCCTAATAATAATAGTTCCTTACAATTAATGGCGTTGAACCACCTTCAAGTAAATTTTCTACCTCATTTCTAGTCACTGTTTATGTGAAGATGCTCTTTTTAAGTTCTGGTGGGTAAGAAATAAATATCACCATTTCTTTCCATAAGTTGTAGCCTTAGTCTTTAAATGTGAACATCATCAAGGCTGACGCTCGATCATACTCAGGACGTCTCTTATCTTGGGTCCTTCTTGTTTTCACCAATCTCGACCTTCATTGGGTCGATCTATACTTTCTTATGGTTCAACACGTGCCCCACCTGGCAATATTATAATTACGTCATATTTCCTTTATCAAAATATCAATTCTTGAGAATTTTGAATATTACTTTCCTCCTTGTAAAACCTCTAAGGTTATCCTTAAATCACTTATCCAATTTCCTAATTTCTTGCTTTCATTTCTCCTCAGTCCATCTGTATTTCCTTATTAATCCATCGATCTATCTTAAAGTTTCATTGAATACTCCCTACTTAAAGGGGATTAATTATATGTATCACTTATACCTTAGAACCCGATTTTATCTCATAATTAGTCACCATCACCCTCATGATGACACACTTCTCTATCTAATCAAAATCTCTTATCAGCTCTTTCGAAGTCATTATCATCTTGAGCCGCTGTAATAACCCCAATTTTTGGGAAATTTTTGAAACCCTTATGAATAGTGTTTTTGCTGAATGAGAAAACTTTTCATGCCACACTATGTAGGGGTTCTGATATGGATATTCTGAGATTTTATTAGTACTTTATATGGGATATAAGTGTATGTAAAGATCGTCAGAATCCAAATCCGAACACTTTGATTTTTCCCGGAAATACACTAGATACGGAAAGATTTGAGAAAAAGGTAACAGGATAAAAAGGATTTAAATTAAAGGATTATAGGAGAGGATCATAAAAGGAATATAATATATTGAGAAAGGTTAAGGGAACCTAAGTAATAAGATCCCGGGTATGATCCCTCAAACGATAAACGAAAACGAAAGTTAAGCGAACCGTATAACAGATCAGCGGTCATTAGGCAAACGATTAGGAAGTTAATCAAAGGGATTAGTGGGATTGATGTCATCCAACCAATAGAAAGAGGACAAAGAAGGGAGGATGACATCATGAGGATGACACAAGCATGACATGGGAAGGAAGGAGATGTGGTGACTTTTTAACCACACAAAACCAAGGGCAACTAGGTAATTCACTAAAGCAAACAACAAAAAATCAACCAACCAAAAGCAAATCAAGCCAAAACACAAAAAAAAATCTCTCTTCTTCTTCTTCAAAGCTCTCGGGTGCATTTCTTAAAATTTGAAGATCCAAGCTCCACCACTTACTATTTAGCAAGGTAATTATCTAAGCTTCCCCATGGATAGTTACATACTTCCTATAAGTTTAAGCTTCTAATTCCAAGCCAATCTTTTTCTATAAATCATGAAAGAAGATGGTGAATAGTGTTTTCAAGAACTAAAATTTGTGTTCTTGAAGTTTTGTTTAGATTAAGCTTGGATAAGGGCTTTAAAGGTGATTCCAAGCCATTCTCTTGATTCTCCACTCTCCAAGGAAGGTATAAACTACAAACCCTAGCTTTAGTTTTGAGTAATTAGGATTGAATGTGTTTGATATAGCATATGTGAGGCATGATGCTTGATTGGTTGAAGTTTGGTTGAGTTTGTAGAGATTAGTTGGTTTTGTTGTATTGCTGGAGTTGTAAATCTTGGTAATTAGTTAAAGAACCTAAGTAAAGCTTTTAGTTCATGTGGGGAATAAGTATAAATGGTTAATTTGGATTTGTTGGGGCTGTTATGATGTGGTTTGGAGGGATGTTGGTTGTATGATTGATTTGGGGTTGATTTGTGGTTGGTATTGAATGGTTTAAAATTGGGAAAACGCGTAAATATAGCCGTCGTAACGTCCGATTTTCTTTAGACTGTTTTTGTGCATAACATTAGGACCCGAGAACCCCCTGCTAGATTATGACCATTGCCATGTCTAGATAGCTCATGTTACGAGCTTCGTTTTGATATGTAGTTCGTTCGATTCCGATGCACGGTTTAGGAGAAACGACCGTTTCAAGTAACGGCGTTTCGTGAACGAAACTTTTCCCCTCGCCTTACTTTGAAACATAGGTTAAAGACCAAAAAGGGTTAATTAATGTATGAAACATTTATGGTAAGTGTGTTAGGCAGTTGGGAAGACACTCGCGAAGGAATCGCTTTAAAACTCGTAAAGGTTAAATTATTAAAAATGGTGGAGCCGAGGGTACCCGAGTGACTTAAGCAAATCAGTGAGCGCAAAACAAGCGTTAGAGTCTAAGTTAGTTAAAGTATAGATTTACAAGTGATTTTGGTTTAATTCCAACTTACTTGTTGTTTATAGGTTACCAGACTCGTCCCGAGCCTTTTATCACCCCAAGTCGCCCAGGCAAGTTTTCTACCCGTTATACTGTTGTTGTGATGTAAATATATGTATATGCATTATCTTGTGATAAGTGCATGATTGTTATTAGCAAATTTTGCGATATATTGGAGCATGCTGATATGGTATATATGCATGTCTGTTTCGTAATCTTGATATATATCTGTTGATTCAATTGATTCAGTTGATAATACCTATGCTAGAGGATAGCGGTAACTTGCATATACCCTTAGTATAGGGACCCAAAGGTGAAAATATTTTCTAAAACCGGGAGTCGAGGAGCCCGAGTAGGTTTTGTATATTTGGATATAAATATATATATACTTATATATATATATATATGGTCATAGTTTTCAAAACTATTAATCGAATAAGGTTTATTAGATAACTTTAACTTTATTTTATTAAATGAATATTATTTTGAATATTCATTCGAGGACTTATGACTCCTTTTATTTTATTAATGAATATTATTTTGAATATTCATTCGGGGACTTATGACTCCTTTTATTTATTTATCTGAATATCATTTGAATATTCATTCGAGGGCTTATGACTCTTTTATATTATTTATTGAATATTATTTTGAATATTCATTCGGGGATTTATGACTCCTTTTATTTATTTATCTGAATATTATTTGAATATTCATTCGAGGGCTTATGACCTTTTATTTATTTATCTGAATATTATTTGAATATTCATTCGAGGGCTTATGACTCTTTTATATTATTTATTGAATATTATTTGAATATTCATTCGAGGGCTTATGACTCAGTTTATATTATTTAATGAATATTATTTGAATATTCATTTGAGGATCTATGACTCCGATTATTTGCTGAGATATATTCTTTATTTTATTAAAGAATAAGGTGTCGATAATCAAACTCACTTTTGATTATTCAAATAAAGATAGTACTTTCATATAAGTATATCTTTGGTTATTTGATATCCATTTCAAGTATAAGTTTTAATACTTCTACTTCAATTATTTTTATAAAAATTATTCTTTATGGGAATATTATTTAAATAATAATATTCAGTCATTTTCTAAATATTCTGGGGACTGATTTACTTCATTAAATCAGCTTTACTCCAAACACTCTATAAAGTGTTTTCGAGTCTTCAAAATGATTTTTAAAAGTTAGAGCGGATCCCAAAACTCATTTTTATATTTAAGATCTTCCTTTTTAAGGGGATTTAAATACTCGCTCAAAACCTGGGGAATCCGGCTCTGTGGTGTATTTTATATTCGCAACAAGGTTGCTGTTTTGTTAAATGAATCGATTACTTACCCAACACTCGGGAAGTAAAATTTTTGGAACAAGTTAATCCATTAACAGGCATCGCCTGGGAAATATCGGTGAGTTCTCCTTTCCAACTAGATACGACTTCTTGGTGAAGCCGTATCAACAAGTTTCTACTTGGGGAAAGTGGGGACGAGCTTTACGTTTCAGAGTCATGGATTTCATCTGAACTAGGAGTGGCGTAAGTGGCCGAGTAGCGCCGGCCCAGCCTTATTATATTGGCCCAAATGGCCTGGAAGTTCCGCTAAGGCGGTCCATTCCTTAGGAGTTCAGTGTTCGGTTGACAAGTAAATCCGACAGGTTCTCCTCTACATGTAGAAAATGGTGGGGTTGCACTACTACGACTGATCATCGTAAGTGGTCTTCCTGGCGCGGCAAACTCCCGTAATGAGTTCATCATCCAATTGGATATTTCTGCAACACTACCCAGAGCACTTCGATAGAAAGGCTACGGTTGGGCGATTGTTGAGTGTTGGCAGGGTCAAGTTTTCAAAATGATGTTTGCATCAAATGAAGTATCTCATAACTTCATTTTATTTTGATGATATTTTAAAGGTTGAATCTATTCAAGTATTATCTTGTAGTCTCATCTATGTGATGAACTTTTGAACTAATTATAACTTGAACGGTGGTAGTTCAAGTAGTATTTGGAAAGGATATAAGTATATTGGAGTATCTTGTAACTTCATCTTTTAAACTTATATCTAGTAAATGATTATCTTATTCATGGCAAAGATTTTCAGAAAAACGTTGAGACAAGGTTAGATATATGAGATCACCTTGCAACGATATTTTTTTTATATACAGTTATACACTGGGACTTTGTGTATATTATGCATGGAAGAGGACTTCCAATATTTTGAAAAGTATATATGTATATATACTGAATATTTTGCGACTTCATCGCATTAAGATATCAAACTTGGTTCATTTCTTTTGACCAAGACTTTCATGAGTATTATGAGTAGGCTCATATATTGTAAATCATTATACATATTATTTCGGTGGGCTTGCTGCTCACCCTTGCTTTCTTCTTTCATCACACAACAACAGTTAGGAAAGATGGCCAGACTCCAGCAGACCCAGCGCAAGCGCGTGGGAAGCGTCCCGCGTCTTCCCGTTGATGTTGTAGCTGTTATAGCTGCAGAGGTAGATCTATTGTAGATCAGACCATCTACTTTTGAGAATCAATTATGTATAATTATAACTTGTGGCAGATAATGGCAATTAACTGTAAATTTATCAAGTAATCATTTTGGGTTGTAATAATTGTTAAATGGTGGATTCAAAGACTTGTATTTATTTCAATTTCATCTCTGAGACTATAACGGGTTGTGGTGTGTGTTAGTATGGGGTCACAGCATGAGGTTATTTATTATTAATTAAGTGAAGTGATATTGTGGAAAGAAAGACCGTGACAACCCGGATTCCCGACCCCGGATCTGGGGGTGTTACAGAAATGGTATCAGAGCTAAGCGTTATAAACCTCAGAGATGATGGGACGTTAAGATAATAAGTTCACTAAGATAATAAGAACTCTTGCCAAGTTCATAGTCGGGCTACCTAACGTAGTACTGACAGTTAAAACCCTTATGGGAACCCTTATAAATATCGTGATAGGAGCGTAGTTCGTTATCGTATATGGTAGCGGGACTCCGAACCCTGAGGTTGAGGAGCAACATCGCGATGATATTTTATTACTAATTGGAGATCGGATTGTGGATCCGATAGAGTGTCCTAATGCAGGACCGGATGATGTTGATATTGAGGATTTAGCGGTTGAGGATGTTGTCCTAGAAGGGATAGTTGTTGAGGAGGATCCCATGGAGGATCCTGACAGGATTGGATAAAGGACCACTGATGAATTGATGACCATGGTTTGGTCGACTACCAGAGGTAGGATTGGCCGGTCACTACCGGAGGTTCGTTCAAGTTGTAAAGATAGTAGCCCCTTTAACGCGGCTTACTCGTAAGACTGAGAAGTTCGAATGGACAGAGAAATACGAGGACAGCTTTCAAGAACTGAAGCAGAGGTTGGTGATGGCCCTTATGCTGGCGTTGCCGGATGGAAAAAGAGATTTTGTGAAGTATAGTGATGCTTCGCACAAGGGCTTAGGGTGCGTGCTTATGCAGCACGGTAAGGTAATCGCGTACATGTCAAGACAATTAAGGTAATATGAAATTCGATATCCCCGCTCATGAGCTTAGGCTCGTGGCAATAGTTTTACCCTAAGGATTGGAGGCACTACTTGTATAGAGAGAAGTGCGAGAATTACCTAAGCCATAAGTGCTCTAGTACATTTTCACGTAGAAAGAGCTCAACATATGCCAGAGGAGGCAGTTAGAGCTAATCAAGAATAATGATTGGGAGATTCTTTATCATTCGGGGAAAGCCAATATGGTGGCTGATGCCCTTAGTAAAAAGGAGAGACTCAAGATGATAATGTCTTTTGGAGAGTTTATAAGAGATTTTGAGAAAATGGAAATAGAAGTGAAGGTAACCGGAGCCGGTACCGAAAAGCTGTTTGAGATTGCAATACAGCCCGAATTATTGGAAAAGATCATATTGTGCCAGAAAAAGTTATGAATGAAGGCAAAGAGCCAACAATTAGATAAAAGATTAATATCGAGAAAGATGATAAGGGAATAATGAGGTATTCCTATAGAATTTGGGTTCCGAAAGTTCAAGAGCGTAAGGATGAGAACTTAGATGAGAGCCATAGTTTGAGGAATAAGATTTAGAGCAAACCCTGAACGTGATAGTCAGGGAGGTCGCCATCAAGATAGAAGGAACCCATGACATGATGGAGTGGAAAATGAGGATTTTAAATTAAAAGATGACCCCAATTATGGGGAGTAGGATGAAACATTTCATACTAAGGAAACAGAAAGTCGAGTAAGGAAAGGAGACCCGAGACGGTACTCCTATACGGCAATTCATGGACCTGTCTAGACAGAACTTAGACTATTATCCCCAACCACCACCTTGAAGAAACAATGCGATAGGAAATTCTTTCAGGACCTTTAAGTCTCTAAGCTCTCAGAGTTCCCAGGGAACAGGTTGACCTAGTCGAGGCAAGAGCCTGGCTAAAGGAAATAGAGGAATCATTTGAGATTCTGAATGATTGACGAACCACAAAAGACTGTTTTTGTCACTTACCCTCCTAAGAGAGAGACCACCCGTTGGTGAAAGACCAAGAAAGGCACGGAGCCAGAGGTTAGAATAAACTGATTTAAGTTCAGTCAATTGTTTTCGGGAAAGTAATTCCCAAAGATAAGAAGATAGTGTAAAAGCTTTGGAGCTAGAACAAAAGTGGATGAGTATGATGAATTATGAATCTAAGTTGTAAAAGTTATCAAGATTCGTTCTGAAGACACGAATCCAGAATGACGGGATGTTTGGAATCAATACTTATGTTGTGTTAGTTCATGAAATAATGATAAGAGAAAGGAAAATAAAAAGAAACTGAAGTGGAAAGGAATATAAAGGCAATAGAGTTTGAGGTATGATAAGGGTGTTGGGTATGAGAAAACCCTAAAGACTCGTAGCAATAGACATAGAAAAGTATGTAATCATCAGGATGAGGGTGATTCACCATGAGTTAAAATTGATGGTTGAAGGCATAAGAGATACATATATTGTACCCCCTTTAAGTTGGGAGGATTCGAGGAAACCTTGAAATAGTTCGAGGGATAAATAATGAGACGCGGATAGACTGAGGAGACAAGAAAGTAAGAAATTAAGAAAATTGGATGAAGGAAGTGACCTTCAAGAATGTGAAGTGTAAGACCGGTGGCTTAATACCCAGGAAGGGAGACGCCAGGTATGAAAGATATCCCAACATTGAGATGACTGTTGAGATAAACAACAAAAGTAAATAAAGATTTATTAAGAAGAAGTTCACGTTGAACACGACCAATATCTTCCAGATCATCCATGTGATCATTACCAAATCAGGAAAGAAAAGCGGATAACCATTTTTATCTTTTGAAGGCCATGTGGATTGACCTTAACTTGAATAAGGATGCTATTGTGAAATTCGATATAGACTATCGAGGTGGAAATGATTGAATAAGATACCCTTATCAGGGATATATGACTTTATTTATCCATGGAAGGATGCTTGTACATTTTTAAAGGTGGAATTAAGGATAGAACATCGGTAACTTAAAACGAATCCTAGGGGAATGCATAAAGGTTGGCATTTCACCCTTAATAGGGATAGTATGAGTTTTGACAGTATGAATTGGAAAGGATTAAGGTAATAATAACCTTTAAGGATCAGTGGAGAAATTTTTCAGAAGTATATAGACAATGGTTCTAGTATTAGTAAATGGTATTTTGATATGCCCTGTATATAGGGAATACAGGAGGAACGATTGAACGATAACCTTAGAGGTTTTACAAGGAGAAAGGAAATATTCTAAATTCTCAAGAATAAAAATGTTGATAAAGGAAATATGACATAATTATAATGATGCCAAGTGGGGCACGTGTTAAACCACGAGAAAGTATGGATCGAACCAGTAAAGGTCGAAATTGTTCAGGGCAATTAGGACCTAAGATAAAAGATGTTCTAAGTATGATTGAGAGTCAGTCGTGACAGTGATTAACCTCTAAAGATTGAGGCAATAACTTATGGAAAAATGGTGATATTTTTTTCCCATCTGATTTTAAGGAAAACATCTTCACTCAAGCAGTGATCGGAAATAAGGTAGAAAATTTATTTGGAGGTGGTTAAAATGACATTGACTGTAAGGAAATTTTACTATCAGGAAAGGCCAAAGAGGTGGCCGACACTTTAAGGGTAAGTGGATAATTATAGGCGCGTGTGCCAAAAGAATACAGTGATGATGGTTAAAACTGTGAAGGTTGTATTATGGTTTGGAAGATTGACATTCCTTCTGATGACTGTGCAATACCCAACCGTAATAGTAGTTGGTAAAGGTTTAATTCGTGTAATAGCCATGAACGGGCTATCTATCTTAGAAGGTCCTATCTTGAGAATAATCCAGGACCATGTTTCAAAAAGGACTAGATGAACCCTTGAGTTAATTCTTCTATTTAGGGCGTATGATTAAGAATGGTATTAACCTGCTATCGTTGCTTTGATTGAAACTCTTCTGCACTTTTATCTGCTTCATGTCATGAAAGTACGTCAGAGTTTGGAGTGTTCTTCATGAATTGTGATTGGTGGTTATGTTAACTCCTTAGGAGAATTTGATACGACATGTATGGACTCCGTATGGTTAGCTATTAAGACTTCATGGAAAATGAATGACTACAGTAGGTTAGTAGTGGACCATAGTAATGCAGCAATGATTCTGCGAGTGGTGAGCTGATTACAACCGTGAGAGTTGTATTGGAATGGATGTTGAGGTTGAGTACCACTAATCGGGTCGTGGTAGTGTATAAGTTATCATTGATAGACTAATTAAGTAGAGTATCTACCTAGTGAATAGTTATTCTTTCTTATCAATAGAGAGTCGTATTATTATACGAGGAAGGTTGCAGTGCAAGCATAGAATTCAAGTAACGATGATGTCTAGAATGAGATCCCAGATTCGATTTTCGATGTCGAGGGAGTTTCAAAGGTAATTGTGTATAAGCTCGAGGAAGAGCATGGGTCCATAGAATGATGGACGGGATAGCGAAAATATTTAGGCACGTGAAATGCGATGCTATAATACTTGATGTTGATATAAATACATATATGTTTTGTTCTTCTATGACAAACCTCTATAGTTCAGAGGTAGATTCCAAGCCAGATATTTTATGGCAATAAATTTTTTTTATGAATATACAATTCTCTTCAATTCGTTCTTTTCTCTTCTTTTCATTTCATGTAAGCTGAGAAGAACAACCCTTCCAGAAAGGGGAGGTATTGCCGAATGACTATCTATCTGTGTGATAGAAGCCTAGTAGGATACCAGCTATTGTTTAATTGCTTGTCAAGTACTAAAGGCTGGCCACCTTCTGTACTAACTATGCGATATAACAAGTGTTCATGATCTTAGTGATCTCTCAACAAATTCCTTTACTTCTATTTGATTGATCAAATTTTGGAAAATAGAAGCAACTGAAAAAGGAGTAATAAAGTGGTGGTAGTATGCGGAATGGGAACACATTCGTGACACTAAGGTTGACGTGGTTATTAAAAGGTTATAGAACGCTAACGAGCAAAAGTATAACCAGTATAATATTAGGAACGGAAGGTAGTAGCGATTACGAACTCGAAAAGAATGGGTATTGAGAAGCAGAAGCTCTAATGCTAAAAGCTATAATGAGAGTCTGTGCAATAGACTTGAAAGAAATTGGAATGATCACTTAACACAGATTGAGTTTTCTTACGACAATAGATCGTATGTCATTATCGAGATGTCGCCTTATGAGATCCTTGAGGGAAGACAATGTCGATCTCCCTTATATTAGGATGAAGTTGTAGAGCGCAAGATGCTCGGACCCGCAGTAGTCCAAAGGACCAAGGATATGGTAGATCTAATCAGAGGACGGCTGGTAGTAGCCCAAGATGGACATGATAAGTATGTTGATTTGACACGAAAGGATAAAGAGTATGAAATAGGGGACCTAGTAATGTTATAGGTATCCCTTGGAAAGGATTGATGAGGTTCGGAAAGAAAGGAAAGCTAAGTCTACAATTTGTTGGACCCTTGGATATATTAAGACGTTTGGGAAGTTAGCATATGAGCTAGCCCTAACCCCGAACATGTAGCAGGTCGTAACGTGTTTCACGTATCAATGTTAAGGAAGTGTAATTCAGATGCCAGATAAATAGAGGCATATGAGCGCATAGATATGCAACCCGACGTAACCTATATGGAGCAACCAGGAAAGGTTATAGAGTGAAAAGGAACAAGTGCTTAGGAGAAGGATTATCAAACTAGGCAGAGTTTGGTGGTAGAACCACAATGTGGGAAAATTGACTCGAGAGTTAGAAAGTATAATGCTAAGAAAGTATCCCCATTTGTTTTCTATCTGATTCCGGGACGGAATCCTTTTAAGGAGGGGAGACTGTAATAACCCCAATTTTTGGGAAATTTTTGAAACCCTTATGAATAGTGTTTTTGCTGAATGAGAAAACTTTTCATGCCACACTATGTAGGGGTTCTGATATGGATATTCTGAGATTTTATTAGTACTTTATATGGGATATAAGTGTATGTAAAGATCGTCAGAATCCAAATCCGAACACTTTGATTTTTCCCGGAAATACACTAGATACGGAAAGATTTGAGAAAAAGGTAACAGGATAAAAAGGATTTAAATTAAAGGATTATAGGAGAGGATCATAAAAGGAATATAATATATTGAGAAAGGTTAAGGGAACCTAAGTAATAAGATCCCGTGTATGATCCCTCAAACGATAAACGAAAACGAAAGTTAAGCGAACCGTATAACAGATCAGCGGTCATTAGGCAAACGATTAGGAAGTTAATCAAAGGGATTAGTGGGATTGATGTCATCCAACCAATAGAAAGAGGACAAGGAAGGGAGGATGACATCATGAGGATGACACAAGCATGACATGGGAAGGAAGACGATGTGGTGACTTTTTAACCACACAAAACCAAGGGCAACTAGGTAATTCACTAAAGCAAACAACAAAAAATCAACCAACCAAAAGCAAATCAAGCCAAAACACAAAAAAAAATCTCTCTTCTTCTTCTTCAAAGCTCTCGGGTGCATTTCTTAAAATTTGAAGATCCAAGCTCCACCACTTACTATTTAGCAAGGTAATTATCTAAGCTTCCCCATGGATAGTTACATACTTCCTATAAGTTTAAGCTTCTAATTCCAAGCCAATATTTTTCTATAAATCATGAAAGAAGATGGTGAATAGTGTTTTCAAGAACTAAAATTTGTGTTCTTGAAGTTTTGTTTAGATTAAGCTTGGATAAGGGCTTTAAAGGTGATTCCAAGCCATTCTCTTGATTCTCCACTCTCCAAGGAAGGTATAAACTACAAACCCTAGCTTTAGTTTTGAGTAATTAGGATTGAATGTGTTTGATATAGCATATGTGAGGCATGATGCTTGATTGGTTGAAGTTTGGTTGAGTTTGTAGAGATTAGTTGGTTTTGTTGTATTGTTGGAGTTGTAAATCTTGGTAATTAGTTAAAGAACCTAAGTAAAGCTTTTAGTTCATGTGGGGAATAAGTATAAATGGTTAATTTGGATTTGTTGGGGCTGTTATGATGTGGTTTGGAGGGATGTTGGTTGTATGATTGATTTGGGGTTGATTTGTGGTTGGTATTGAATGGTTTAAAATTGGGAAAACGCGTAAACATAGCCGTCGTAACGTCCGATTTTCTTTAGACTGTTTTTGTGCATAACATTAGGACCCGAGAACCCCCTGCTAGATTATGACCATTGCCATGTCTAGATAGCTCATGTTACGAGCTTCGTTTTGATATGTAGTTCGTTCGATTCCGATGCACGGTTTAGGAGAAACGACCGTTTCAAGTAACGGCGTTTCGCGAACGAAACTTTTCCCCTCGCCTTACTTTGAAACATAGGTTAAAGACCAAAAAGGGTTAATTAATGTATGAAACATTTATGGTAAGTGTGTTAGGCAGTTGGGAAGACACTCGCGAAGGAATCGCTTTAAAACTCGTAAAGGTTAAATTATTAAAAATGGTGGAGCCGAGGGTACCCGAGTGACTTAAGCAAATCAGTGAGCGCAAAACAAGCGTTAGAGTCTAAGTTAGTTAAAGTATAGATTTACAAGTGATTTTGGTTTAATTCCAACTTACTTGTTGTTTATAGGTTACCAGACTCGTCCCGAGCCTTTTATCACCCCAAGTCGCCCAGGCAAGTTTTCTACCCGTTATACTGTTGTTGTGATGTAAATATATGTATATGCATTATCTTGTGATAAGTGCATGATTGTTATTAGCAAATTTTGCGATATATTGGAGCATGCTGATATGGTATATATGCATGTCTGTTTCGTAATCTTGATATATATCTGTTGCTTCAATTGATTCAGTTTATAATACCTATGCTAGAGGATAGCGGTAACTTGCATATACCCTTAGTATAGGGACCCAAAGGTGAAAATATTTTCTAAAACCGGGAGTCGAGGAGCCCGAGTAGGTTTTGTATATTTGGATATAAATATATATATACTTATATATATATATATGGTCATAGTTTTCAAAACTATTAATCGAATAAGGTTTATTAGATAACTTTAACTTTATTTTATTAAATGAATATTATTTTGAATATTCATTCGAGGACTTATGACTCCTTTTATTTTATTAATGAATATTATTTTGAATATTCATTCGGGGACTTATGACTCCTTTTATTTATTTATCTGAATATCATTTGAATATTCATTCGAGGGCTTATGACTCTTTTATATTATTTATTGAATATTATTTTGAATATTCATTCGGGGATTTATGACTCCTTTTATTTATTTATCTGAATATTATTTGAATATTCATTCGAGGGCTTATGACCTTTTATTTATTTATCTGAATATTATTTGAATATTCATTCGAGGGCTTATGACTCTTTTATATTATTTATTGAATATTATTTGAATATTCATTCGAGGGCTTATGACTCAGTTTATATTATTTAATGAATATTATTTGAATATTCATTTGAGGATCTATGACTCCGATTATTTGCTGAGATATATTCTTTATTTTATTAAAGAATAAGGTGTCGATAATCAAACTCACTTTTGATTATTCAAATAAAGATAGTACTTTCATATAAGTATATCTTTGGTTATTTGATATCCATTTCAAGTATAAGTTTTAATACTTCTACTTCAATTATTTTTATAAAGATTATTCTTTATGGGAATATTATTTAAATAATAATATTCAGTCATTTTCTAAATATTCTGGGGACTGATTTACTTCATTAAATCAGCTTTACTCCAAACACTCTATAAAGTGTTTTCGAGTCTTCAAAATGATTTTTAAAAGTTAGAGCGGATCCCAAAACTCATTTTTATATTTAAGATCTTCCTTTTTAAGGGGATTTAAATACTCGCTCAAAACCTGGGGAATCCGGCTCTGTGGTGTATTTTATATTCGCAACAAGGTTGCTGTTTTGTTAAATGAATCGATTACTTACCCAACACTCGGGAAGTAAAATTTTTGGAACAAGTTAATCCATTAACAGGCATCGCCTGGGAAATATCGGTGAGTTCTCCTTTCCAACTAGATACGACTTCTTGGTGAAGCCGTATCAACAAGTTTCTACTTGGGGAAAGTGGGGACGAGCTTTACGTTTCAGAGTCATGGATTTCATCTGAACTAGGAGTGGCGTAAGTGGCCGAGTAGCGCCGGCCCAGCCTTATTATATTGGCCCAAATGGCCTGGAAGTTCCGCTAAGGCGGTCCATTCCTTAGGAGTTCAGTGTTCGGTTGACAAGTAAATCCGACAGGTTCTCCTCTACATGTAGAAAATGGTGGGGTTGCACTACTACGACTGATCATCGTAAGTGGTCTTCCTGGCGCGGCAAACTCCCGTAATGAGTTCATCATCCAATTGGATATTTCTGCAACACTACCCAGAGCACTTCGATAGAAAGGCTACGGTTGGGCGATTGTTGAGTGTTGGCAGGGTCAAGTTTTCAAAATGATGTTTGCATCAAATGAAGTATCTCATAACTTCATTTTATTTTGATGATATTTTAAAGGTTGAATCTATTCAAGTATTATCTTGTAGTCTCATCTATGTGATGAACTTTTGAACTAATTATAACTTGAACGGTGGTAGTTCAAGTAGTATTTGGAAAGGATATAAGTATATTGGAGTATCTTGTAACTTCATCTTTTAAACTTATATCTAGTAAATGATTATCTTATTCATGGCAAAGATTTTCAGAAAAACGTTGAGACAAGGTTAGATATATGAGATCTCCTTGCAATGATATTTTTTTTATATACAGTTATACACTGGGACTTTGTGTATATTATGCATGGAAGAGGACTTCCAATATTTTGAAAAGTATATATGTATATATACTGAATATTTTGCGACTTCATCGCATTAAGATATCAAACTTGGTTCATTTCTTTTGACCAAGACTTTCATGAGTATTATGAGTAGGCTCATATATTGTAAATCATTATACATATTATTTCGGTGGGCTTGCTACTCACCCTTGCTTTCTTCTTTCATCACACAACAACAGTTAGGAAAGATGGCCAGACTCCAGCAGACCCAGCGCAAGCGCGTGGGAAGCGTCCCGCGTCTTCCCGTTGATGTTGTAGCTGCTATAGCTGCAGAGGTAGATCTATTGTAGATCAGACCATCTACTTTTGAGAATCAATTATGTATAATTATAACTTGTGGCAGATAATGGCAATTAACTGTAAATTTATCAAGTAATCATTTTGGGTTGTAATAACTGTTAAATGGTGGATTCAAAGACTTGTATTTATTTCAATTTCATCTCTGAGACTATAACGGGTTGTGGTGTGTGTTAGTATGGGGTCACAGCATGAGGTTATTTATTATTAATTAAGTGAAGTGATATTGTGGAAAGAAAGACCGTGACAACCCGGATTCCCAACCCCGGATCTGGGGGTGTTACAGCCGCTTTTTCCTACTAAGGGCATCAGCTACCATATTGGCCTTCCCTGGATGATAAGGAATCTCACAATCATAATCCTTGATTAGCTCTAACCATATCCTCTGGCGCATGTTACGCTCCTTCTGCGTAAAAAATATACTTGAGGCTCTTATGGTCTGTGAAGATCTCGCACTTCTCTCCATACAAGTAGTGCCTCCAAATCCTTAAAGAAAAAACTATTGCTGAGAGCTCAAGATCATGGGTAGGATATCGAATTCCGTATTCCTTAAATTCTCTGGACGCGTACGTAATTACCTTGCCGTGTTGCATAAGCACACACCCTAATCCCTTGTACGATGCATCACTATAAATCCCAAAATCTCCTTTTCCATCTGGCAATGACAACACAGGGTCGTTACTAAATTTTTCTTCAGTTCTTGGAAGCTGTTCTCACATTTATCTCTTATACCTTGGGATGTACTTTCCCCAAAACAATTGACTGGACCTTAATTAAAACATCTTTCTCTATATATTTCTTGGACTCCCACCAATGGTTGGCCTCTCTCCTTTTGGAAGGTAAGTGGAAAAACAGTCTTTTGCACTTCATCAATCATGAATAATCTAAAATGATTCCTCTATTTCCTTCATCCAGGCCCTTGCCTTGATTGGGTTAGCTGTTTCGTGGAACTGTGAGAGCTTAGCGAGAAAAAGGTCCTAAAAGAATTTCCCACAGCATTGTTTCCTCAGGGTGGTGGTTGAGGATAATAGTTTAAGTTCTGTTTAGGTAGGTCCATGAATTGCCCCATATGAATACTGTCCTGGGTCTCCTTTCCTTAATCGACTTCTGTTTTCTCAGTATGAAAGTTCCATCCTTCTCCCCATAATAGGGGTCATCCTATATTTTTTAAATCCTCATTTCCCACTTTATAATGTTCTGGGTTCTTATCTCTTGATTGTGACCTCCCTGATTATCAAACTCAGGGTTTTCCCTAATCTCATTCCTTGTGAGGGCATAATTCTTGGAAATTTTTTGAGGAACTCTTTATATTGGTTTTACTTACTTTGCGTAAGTCTTTCTCTCGCACAGTCCTTACATGGTCGGGGAAAATATGAATTCCCCAGTTCTATACCCTTCACGACACTCCTAAGTGTTAACAGTAAAATCAACGTTATGAATAAAATTGTGATCTTATCACAAAAAAACTGATCCGAGCTGAAATAAACGAATATATACATAACCATTAGTTCGAGAGTACAACAACTAAACACATGGAAGAGAATTACATCATCAGATCTGATCTATCCCAAAAGTACTACTGTAGATAATCAACTAGTCAATCTAGACTAATCATTCATAACTAGGCTAATCTTCCAAAAGTGATGCTGAAAAAAATTCTTGTCTGATCGCTTTGACTCTGCACATTACTCTAGATCAAAGAATGCGAGCACGAACGACATCCCTAACCTGCTCCATCAAGGAGGTGATAAGGTCTAGGATAGTCTCAAGTAGAGCTGGATCAATATGACCCTCAATATGGTCTCTAGCTGTAATTCGGGTGGTAGCCTCGATCCTATTCATGCTATAGATTAAGCCTTCTGGAAATACTCCACCCTCACTCCTTGCTGCGGTAAGTCAACCCAACAACTCACTTCTAATATTACGTGCCTCAGATAGGCCTCCCAAGGTCATGTGATAATTGGGGTGTAGGTGGTGCAGACCCGGGTGATTCAACTGGATAACCAAGCACATTATTAGGTGATAATGGTGCAGGAGATAGAAGAGGCATTTCATCAGTAGGTGCGGGCTCTTAACAGGGGAGGGAACATGAACTGGTGGAACCTCATGGATGTCTACAGGAACCTCCTGAAAAGGGTCTGGTACTGGTATAACCGGTGCCATGGAAGGACCCAATCCCTTCAGTAACAATCCCTTCTGGGATAACATCCTCAATGGCTACATCCTCAAAATGAACATCATCCGATCGCTCATTAGGGTACTCCATCGGATCCACAATATGATCTCCAATATGTAATAAAATAGCATCGCGTTATTGCTCCCCAACCTCAGGGTTCGGTGCCCCGTTACCCTATACGATAACGAACTATGTTACTATCATGATATTTATAAGGGTTTCCGTAAGGGTTTCAACTATCAGTACATTAGGTAGTCTGACTATGAATTTGGCAAGAGTTCTTATTATCTCAGTGAACTTATCATTTTAACGACGCATCATCTCTGAAGTTTATAACGCTTAGCTCTGATACCGTTTCTGTAACACCCCAAATACTGGGTTGGGGATCCGGGTTGTCACGAGTTCCATCTCCATTAATAATACTTAAACTTAATAAAAAACCAAGTACTACATAGTGGGACCCCACAATATTCAAACACACACACCACAAGTTATAGTCTCAGAGATGAATACCAAAAATAATACAAGTCACATTATCCACAATTATGAGTCATTACACCTTAAAAGGGTTTCTGACTAAATTTACATGTTCTTTACCATTATAACCATTCATAGATATACATAAGTCTGGTATATCAAAGTCGAAAGCCTAGCCTATAGGTAGCTCCTACCTCGGCCATAGCAGCATCAACGCCTACAGGAAGCTGTAGAACATTTCCAATCTGTTCGTGATTTGGGAGCTTGGTCCTGTTCATCTCACCTAGTTGTTGTATGATGAAGAAATGAAGCAAGGGTGAGAAAAACAGCTCACCAAAATAACATGTATATTAATTAACAATATATTAGCATTCTCATAGTATTTATGAAAGTCTTGCTCGAGCAAAAATGAACCAAGTTGATATCTTTAATGCGACGAAGATGAAAAATACTCAATATATATATACTCTCAATAAATATTTAATAATTAAGTACCTGTTTGTGAACACTTCTTTTTTAAAATAAATATTTAAATTAATATTCATCGTTTAAATATATAATATATAAGTTGAGGGAATATGATCTTTAGGAATCGTTTTAATAAAAATTCAATATATTTAATAAATCGCAAGAGGACATCGAGTTTCTTGAAATATTTACTTAAATAATAGATGTAGATACAAACTTTATTAATCCCAAATATCTCCGAGTATTTTCGGGTTTTTAAATTAATCATAGCGACCGACTCTCGGTTTAAAATATATATCACGCTACTCGCTAGAGTTAACATATAATACGATACATAATATATCACAATCAATCTCGACTTATAATACTTCGTAATTGAAATTCATGGTAATCATGACATCATACATAAATACAGTAATTCATTTTCACCACACAATAGTAATCTGGAGTAGTTCTTAATCGTACTTAGCGTCGCTTGTTAATTACGTAGCATTTTATAATCGTATAATGCGACTCGTTCTACTCTCATCATTTTAATAAAGTGCAAATAGTCATTAACCTTGATTTAGATTTTCAATCCTTATCGTCCACTTTACTTATTTATTCTACAAGTCGGCTCCCCTCGCGACTTCTAAGGAATTCTACTCGCGCGATCTCGGCTCTGACATTTTTATAAAAATGAAAAATTAATATTTTTACTTGAAATTTTTATGGAAGCTCATTTACTCCATATGCTAATCTCTATTAAATTTTCATTACCTTTGAATAAGTTTAATTTGGTCATTTGTACTCCCAAAGTTGATAACTCGTAGCGTTTTTATCGCGCAAATCGCGTTTACTAAAACGGACATAACATTTGAACTGTAATTCAAAATCAAGAGATTCAAGCGCCTAAAAGATCCATGTAACACCCCTAAATCCGGGGTCAGGGATCCGGGTTGTCACGAGTTCCATTTTCATTGATAACAATTACTGCGTACCATGACCCCACAATACACACACACACACCACAAGTTATAGTCTCAGTGATATATACCAAAAATAATGCAACTCATATTATCCACAATTATAGTTATTACACCTCAAAAGGGTTTCAGTATAAATTTACATGTTCTTTTCCATTATAACAATTCATAAATATACATAAGTCTGGTACATCATGTCACACCCCCAACTTAAACAGCAAAATAAATATAGCTATTACAATATTTTAAAAGAAGAATACACAACCAAATCCAAGATCTTACAGTTTAGGGTTTGGAACAACCCAACACTACCAACAATTACATCTGATTACAAATACCGAGTCCTCACACACTATTATTACTTATTCTACCTGAGCTCGAACATAAGCATCAGCATCACAGGTCTTACGGGCAGTCTGCTTGAATCTCACCATAGCTGCTAGCTGTAATATCAGGGTAAAGCAAGAAGTGAGCCAAATGCTCAACAAGTGCTAACAGTACGACACAAAACATAAATTGAGATATACTTTTACGAATGACAATGGAAAGACATAACTAATGATAACGAGAGATAAAACTATGTGAGATGGCATCATTTTGCTTGCATCAAAACAATTTTAAAATCATGTCTTAATCAAAATCATTTTATGACGCTACGGATTACAACCGGTGATCAGCCGCAAAGTAATCCCGAACCTCGCTGGGTTCTAAACCATTAACGGGAATCCCTAGGCAACTTTTAAGCCTAATATAAGTGTGGAAAGGACTCGCGTCTCAGTCCAGATCCACTATTCAAAGAAAACATTTATCCCCCTTTGGGACTGAAAACCCACATTTTATTTATTTCAAAAAAAAAACTGATGCCGAATTATAACAAAGTCTCTTTTAACAGTAAACATTTTTATCAAGGGATTATAGATCAACTCGAAACACGGGAAATATGGTACTAAATCTCAGAGCCATGATTCACAAAACTAAACTCTATTAGGGTAACTAAATGGTTTTCATGTATCAAAGTTTGGACAAGGGAATTTAGTGAGGCTATTGGATATCATGAAAGGAAGTGCCAAATTGGGCTTAAAGCAATGGTTTCTCATCAAGGTTCAAGTGTTGGATCATCAAGAATGTAGGCTTCATGAATACTAAGGGTGTTAAGGTATGAAGAAATGATTTTTAGCTCAGGATATATCAGAATTGACAAGCTTTAGGATAAGAAAGAGGGGTATCAATCAATTAGCGACAACTTTGATAAATATTTGGCTTTCAGGTATCAAGGTAAGGTTCTATAGGATTCAAGTATCAGGATGAGATATCATTACTTAGGAATCATTAGCATGGTAATCAAGAGGATCAACCGAGTGCTATAACAACTCTTTATTTTATCAAGGCATTCGAATTACTTTAATATATTGTCATGATAAGACTTTTGAACTACTTGCAATACGTACTCGAGGGTTCATGGCATCTCTATGAAACTCAAGGATAAACAAAAGATACGCTTGATTTAAATATGTTAAAATGACTCAGGATAATTGCATCGATATATATGAACGGTTTACAGTAAGTACGAAGGTCAAGTTGAATCACTTGCCTTGAGATAGGCTGGTCTGGTCTGACTGGTACGAGCAATAACTGGAGCTTCACTCGACCTTTATGGCAAGTTTTCCCTCGTCTCGAGATCCTACATAAATAATAATAACCCTTATTATAATATATTCTCACTAACTTAACCTATTTATAACTTGAAATTAAACACGGATGGCACTTAGGCCTATACGCACTTAATTTATATCCACCTTTATATTTCAAATATACACACGTAGCCACATAATCACATATCATATATTAATATCAAATAACACCATATATACCATAATGCAACACTAGGCTTGGATGATCTCGACTCACCACTTAAGTCACTTAGTCGCTAAACTAGACAAAGTCTTCAAATTTTGGCTCCCTAACTCGATGTGCCTTTCCTAAATTATCCAAAACCTATTGACCCTCACTTGTGCCTTTTTCTCTACTGACCTTATACCATCTTACAACTATGGTGGTCGACCTAATACTCACTTCTAAGTGTTCTAAAACTATGTGATTAGTGATAGTGCTCACTGGTGCAAATTTCAGAATGACAACTATAGTTTATTGAGTGTATTAGGCACTCTTAAACTACAAGTTTTCCTTCAAAACTTTTACAAAAGACTCTCCTGACCTAAGGGCATCTCACAAACTTGATGTGGCTCAAGGGCCTGGCTTGGCCTTCTTGGGCCTAAGCTAAAAGTCCAAGGTTCCCCTGTTTTTCTGGGCATAAAATGCCCTGACTTGAATTAACTTGTGACACATGGTTCTAACTCATATCCTATGAACTATGGTTGGAAAAACTTCTCTGACACTCCCTCTAACTAAGGCCCAATTGGGCCTAATGAGGGTCTACCCATGACATGGTCAAATCTCCCTATTTCTAAGTTGTAACAAAACTGTCCCCTACTGGACAGATTATGTTATTCTACTTGTGCACCTAACCAAATGACATGCAAACCTCTAACCAACTCTAAAACCTTTTATATACTCCCAATACTAACTTCTGGTAGCTTGGGCCTCAAAATGCACACCAATGACATGGTCAAAACTCACTCTAAACCTCAGGGTACTAAACTAATTTTCTGCAGAAACTATAATTCTCATTTCTCCAAGGTTTTGACTTGACAAACTCAACTACCAACAACCCAATACTCAAAACAAGACTTAAACATGGTATTCTAATGAACTAACTCCATTATTCTCAAAATAACCTTGGTGAGATCATCCTTACCTTAAGTACAATTATGGCAAAACAAGAGAATCTACACTTCACAAATCACAAATCTTCATGCTTTTGAAACAACAAGGTATGCATTTTTATAAAAGATAATCACGAATTATTACCATGCAACAAGAAGCATAAATCAATATTAACACATTATACCTACGGAAATTAAGGCTTACTAACAAAATCTTTCCAAATGATCAAAATCTTACAACATTCTAAGAGAAATCCTCATGCATGCATGCCTTCGGGTTTTTCAAACCAAAACAACACATTTTCTACATATATTCCATCTTAAAATTGACATGCAAGCCTAGCATAAGGTATACCTAGGTGATCACTTAGCATGCAAGGAGTTTTATAAAATTTTTACCACAAAATTCAAGTCATTATCACATAAACATGCAAGAATTGATCAAAACAACAAGAATGATTTCAAGGACCATTCATTCGGCTCCCATATGGTCATGGCCGAATGAAATGGATGGAAATGGCCATTAAATCATCAAGAGTTTCCTTCTCAAGACTTGGCATTTATCCATTCCTTGTAGTCCTCTCAAAAACAACCTTAAATTGTATTTTGAGTTTCACTAAAACCTTTACATGCAACCCTTAAACTTAAACTTTCTACTCAAAACTCTTTGAAATATATATAGACAACATGTAGGGAGCAAGATTACTTGAATATAAGATGGATGTTTGAGTGAAAGAATGGAGAAAAGAAAGGGGATGGGGGCTTCGGCTATGGTGATTGCCGAGAGGGAGGAAAAACCGAGAGGTGAGGGAGGAGGGAGGGAGGAGAGAGTGAGGGTGGAGTGTGGAGTGTGGAGTGGGGTGAATGATCACAACACTTTGTACTTTGGGTTTTTATGATTTTGATTGATTGAAATAAGTTAGTGGAAATGAGAATTGACAAGATTACCCTTCCCACATACTAGGACCATTTTGCATGCAAGGACAAAGTAGTAATTTAATTAGCAAGATGAGAGTTAGTGGGGTTGTAATTGTCCTTTTTAGCCCTTTAGTTGAATAGAAGAGAGTTTGCATGCAAGGTTATTCATGTAATTCGATAAATATAACAACTAAAATTTATAATGATTTATTTTTATAAAATAAAATACAAGTTCAAAAATTATAAAATTTATACCATAAATTAACTTGGATTTTTAGAATTTGTGAACAAAATACCTTTTAAAAGAAAATTTTTCCAAAGCTTAGAATATTCCTTATAAATCAAAAATAAAGAAATTAAATAAACTCTTGCTTTGAAAAATCATATACTACACAAAGCAAATTTATAATGCAGAAATTTTCACTCACACTAGCGTACAATCATTGAATATATTTTCATTTGACTTTAATATTATACCAAATCCACAAATAATATTACATAAAATGTCGGTCGTAACATCCTCTCCCCCTTAAGGGATTATGTCCCCAGAATCTAAGAGAAAAGATGAGGATGCTGGGAACGCATATCAGACTCTAACTCTCAAGTCGATTCTTCGACCTTAGGGTTCCTCCAAAGCACTTTTACTAACTTTACCGACTTATTCCTAAGACTCTTTACTTGCCAGTCGAGTATTTTAACCGGTTTCTCCACAAATGACAGGTCTGCCTGAATTTCTACAGGTTCATATTCTATCACATGGCTAGCGTCAGGATTGTACTTCTTAAGCAACGACACATGGAACACATTATGCACATGCCGATACTGAGGTGGTAAGGCCAACTCGTAGGCCACCTTTCCTACTTGACTCAAAATCTCAAAAGGACCTATGTATCTAGGTGCTAACTTCCCTTTCTTGCCAAATCTCATCAACCCTTTTCTAGGTGATACCTTCAGCAATACAGCTTCGCCAATTTGGAATTGAACGTCCTTACATGCTGGATCCGCATACTTCCTCTGTCTATCTTGAGCAACAAGCAACCTTTTCTGAATTAACTTGACCGAGTCATGCAACTGTTGTACCAAATCCGAGCCGAGAATTCTTCCTTCTCCTACTTCATCCCAATTTGTTGGTGATCTACATTTTTGCTCGTACAAAGCTTCGTATGGTGGCATGTCGATACTGGAATGATAGTTGTTGTAAGAGAATTCAATCAACGGCAAGTGATCGTCCCAACTTCCTGTAAAATTGATTGCACAACTGTAACACCCCCAGATCCGGGGTCGGGGATCCGGGTCGTCACGGTCTTTCTTTCCACAATATCACTTCACTTAATTAATAATAAATAATCTTATGCTGTGACCCCACACTAACACACACCACAACCCGTTATAGTCTCAGAGATGAAATTTAAATAAGTACAAGTCTTTGAATCCACAATTTAAAAGTTATTACAACCCAAAATGATTACTTGATAAATTTACAGTTAATTGTCATTATCTGCCACAAGTTATAATTATACATAATTGATTCTCAAAAGTAGATGGTCTGATCTACAATAGATCTACCTCTGCAGCTATAGCAGCTACAACATCAACGGGAAGACGCGGGACGCTTCCCACGCGCTTGCGCTGGGTCTGCTGGAGTCTGGCCATCTTTCCTAACTGTTGTTATGTGATGAAGAAATAAAGCAAGGGTGAGCAGCAAGCCCACCAAAATAATATATATAATGATTAACAATATATGAGCCTTCTCATAGTACTCATAAAAGTCTTGGTCAAAAGAAATGAACCAAGTTGATATCTTAATTCGATGAAGTCGCAAAATATTCAGTATATATATATACATATATACTTTTCAAAATATGGGAAGTCCTCTTCCATGCATAATACACACAGAGTTCCAGTTTATAACTGTATATATAAAAATATCGTTGCAAGGTGATCTCATATATCTAACGTTGTCTCAACGTTTTTCCGAAAATCTTTGTCATTCATAAGACAATCATTAACTAGATATAAGTTTAAAAGATGAAGTTACAAGATACCCCAGAATACTTATATCTTTCCCAAATACTACTTGAACTACCCCCGTTCAAGTTATAATCAGTTTCAAAGGTTCATCACATAGATGAGACTATAAGACAAGGTTGAATAGATTCAATCTTTGAATATCATTATAAATAATGAAGTTACGAGATACTTCATTAAGTCCCGATATATAAATATATTCATATATATCTCCCATACATTTCCTGAAAACCTCTGTCATGTAAAGTATGAACAGAGTTGCAATATCCAATGAATTTGGAAGGAAAAGAATTTTGGCATAAACCAGATATATTGCTGATCAGGCAAAGATACCAATAAGTAACCTTTTCTACTGTAGATGGATGAATTCCTCAGCGGTCATCACCCTGGCCGCATTAGGACCTCGCGCTAGACCGTTACCCGGCCACTCACGCGTTGATGGACTGCCACCCAGCCACTTACACTTTGATAGACCGTACCCCGGCCTGTCGCTTATGCCGACTCAATTAGATGGGCTTACTTCCCGAACATTGGGCAAGTAATCAATTCATTTATCAAAACAGCAACCTTGTTGCGAATATAAAATACACCATAGAGCCGGATCCCTCAGGTTTTGAACGAGTATTTAAATCCCCTTTAAAAGGAAGATCTTAAATATAAAAATGAGTTTTGGGATCCACTCTAACTTTTAAAAATCATTTTGAAGACTCGAAAACACTTTAAAGAGTGTTTGGAGTAATGCTGATTTAATGAAGTAAATCAGTCCCAATATATTTAGAAAATGTCTGAATATTATTATTTAAATAATATTCCCATAAAGAATAATCTTTATACAAATAATTGAAGTAGAAGTTGTAAGACTTATACTTGAAATGAGTATTAAATAACCAAAGATATACTTATATGAAAGTACTATCTTTATTTGAATAATCGAAAATAAGTTTGATTATCGAAACATTATTCTTTAATAAAATAAAGAATATATCTCAGCAAATAATCGGAGTCATAGATCCTCAAATGAATATTCAAATAATATTCATTAAATAATATAAACTGAGTCATAAGCCCTCGAATGAATATTCAAATAATATTCAATAAATAATATAAAAGAGTCATAAGCCCTCGAATGAATATTCAAATAATAAAATAAAAGGAGTCATAAGTCCTCGAATGAATATTCGTAATAATATTCATTAAATAAAATAAAGTTATCGAATAAACCTTATTCGATTAATAGTTTGGAAAACTATAACCATATATATATATATATATATATCCATATCCATATATACAAAATCTACTCGGGATCCTCGACTCCCGGTTTTAGAAAATATTTTCACCTTTGGGTCCTTGTACTAAGGGTATATGCAAGTTACCGCTATCCTCTAGCATAGGTATTATCAACTGAATCAACAGATATATGGAAAGAATACGAAACAGGCATGCATATATACCATATTGCATGCTACAATATATCGCAAGAATTTGCTAAATAACCAATATGCATCTATCACAAGATAATGCATATACAAGTGTATACATCACAACAACAGTATAACAGGTAGAAAACTTGCCTGAGCGACTGGGGGTTACGAATGGCTCGGAACGAGTCTGGTAACCTATAAACAACAAGTAAGTTGGAATTAAACCAAAGTCACTTGTAAATCTATACTTTAACTAACTTAGACTCTAACGCTTGTTTTGCGCTTACTGATTTGCTTAAGTCACCCGGGTACCCTCGGCTCCACCATTTTTAATAATTTAACCTTTACGAGTTTTAAGGCGATTCCTTCGCGAGTGTCTTACCAACTGCCTAACACACTTACCATAAATTTTTCATGCATTAATTAACCCTTTTTGGTCTTTAACCTATGTTTCAAAGTAAGGCGAGGGGAAAAGTTTCGTTCGCGAAACGTCGTTACTTGAAACGGTCGTTTCTCCTAAACCGTGCATCGGAATCGAACGAACTACATATCAAAACGAAGCTCGTAACATGAGCTATCTAAACATGGCAGTGGTCATAATCTAGCAGGGGGTTCTCGGGTCCTAATGCTATGCACAAAAATAGTCCAAAGAAAATCGGACGTTACGATGACTATGTTTACGCGATTTCCAATATTTTAAACCATTCAAAACCCTCCCAATTCAACCTCAAATCCAACATACAACCAACATCCATCCTTATCACATCATAACAACCTCAACCAATTCAATTTTAACATTCATACTTATGCCTAAGCTTAACTTTAACCATTCTTAAGTTCTTTTAATCAAAATAACAACATTTACCATTCCAATTCAATACCATTTCAAATCCCAAACTCTAAATCACAACATCAAGCTACAATATCATCCTACTAATCAAAATCATCTTATAATACATAGGAATCTAGGGTTTGGAGATGGTATACCTTCCTTGAAGTGGTGGGAGGAGCTAGGAAGCCTTAAGAAGCTTTGAGAAGTCTTAGGAATGCTTGGATCTTCAAGGAAAACAAGAAAAACTTCAAGTTAAAAACTTGAAAACACTATTCATAGTCTTCTTCTTTGATTAAATGAAGAAGATGGAGAAGGAATTGATGGCTTAAACTCATGATATAGCCCTAACTAAGCATGAAGATGATTAGGGAATTAACTCACCAATTTAGGAAGCTTGGATCTTTGATTTTGAATTTCTTGCTCTTTTGAATAGTAAAAAGCCGAGAGCTTCTTCAAGAACAAGCCTTGGTTCTTTTTGATTTTGATGAAAATGATTTTACATGGCTTGGTTGCTTTGTTTTTTGTGTTTGATTTAGTCAATTACCTTGTTGCCCTTGAATTTGTGTGGTTCTCATTCAACCACACCTCCTTCCTTCCCATGTCATGCTTGTGTCATCCTCATGATGTCATCCTCCCCTCCTTGTCCTCTTTCTATTGGTTGGATGACATCATCCCCACTAATCCCCTTGATTAACTTCCTAATCGTTTGCCTAATGACCACTGATCTGTTATACGGTTCGCTTAACTTTCGTTTTCGTTTATCGTTTGAGGGATCATACCCGGGATCTTATTACTTAGGTTCCCTTAACCTTTCTCAATATATTATATTCCTTTTATGATCCTCTCTTATAATCCTTTAATTTAAATCCTTTTTATCCTGTTACCTTATACTCAATTCTTTCCGTATCTATTGGATTTCCGGGAAAAATCAAAGTGTTCGGAATTGGATTCTGACGATCTTTACATACACTTATATACCACATAGAGTACTAATAATATTCCATAAGATCAATAACAGAACCCCTACATAGCGTGGCATGAAAATTTTTCTCATTCAGCAAAAACACTATTCATAAGGGTTTCAAAAATTTCCAAAAATTGGGGTCATTACAGTCTCCCCTCCTTAAAAGGATTCCGTCCCGGAATCAGATAGAAAACAGTTGGGGATGCTTTTCTAGCATTGTGCCTTCTAACTCTCTAGTCAATTTTCGACATTGTGGTCCTACCACCAACTCTGCCTAGTTTGATAATCCTTCTCCTAAGCACTTGCTCCTTTTCACTCTATAACCCTTCCTGGTTGCTCCATATAGGTTACGTCGGGTTGCATATCTATGCGCTCATATGCCTCTATTTATCTGGCATCTGAATTACACTTCCTTAACATTGATACATGAAACACGTTACGACCTGCTACATGTTCGGGGTTAGGGCTAGCTCATATGCTAATTTCCCAAACGTCTTAATATATCCAAGGGTCCAACAAATTGTAGTCTTAGCTTTCCTTTCTTTCCGAACTTCATCAATCCTTTCCAAGGGATACCTATAACATTACTAGGTCCCCTATTTCATACTCTTTGTCCTTTCGTGTCATGTCAACATACTTATCATGTCCATCTTGGGCTACTACCAGCCGTCCTCTGATTAGATCTATCATATCCTTGGTCCTTTAGACCACTGCTGGTCCGAGCATCTTGCGCTCTACAACTTCATCCTAACATAAGGGAGATCGATATTGTCTTCCCTCAAGGATCTCATAAGGCGATATCTCAATACTGACATATGATCTATTGTCGTAAGAAAACTCAATCCGTGTTAAGTGATCATTCCAATTTCTTTCAAGTCTATTGCACAGACTCTCATTATAGCTTTTAGCATTAGAGCTTTTGCTTCTCAATACCCATTCTTTTCGAGTTCGTAATCGCTACTACCTTCCGTTCCTAATATTATACTGGTTATACTTTTGCTCGTTAGCGTTCTATAACCTTTTAATAACCACATCAACCTTAGTATCACGAATGTGTTCCCATTCCGCATACTACCACCACTTTATTACTCCTTTTTCAGTTGTTTCTATTTTCCAAAATTTGATCAATCAAATAGAAGTAAAGGAATTTGTTGAGAGATCACTATGATCATGAACACTTGTTATATCGCATAGTTAGTACAGAAGGTGGCCAGCCTTTAGTACTTGACAAGCAATTAAACAATAGCTGGTATCCTACTCGGCTTCTATCACACAGATAGATAGTCATTCGGTAATACCTCCCCTTCTGGAAGGGTTGTTCTTCTCAGCTTACATGAAATGAAAAGAAGAGAAAAGAACGAACTGAAGAGAATTGTATATTCATAAAAAATTTTATTGCCATAAAATATCTGGCTTGGAATCTACCTCTGAACTATAGAGGTTTGTCATAGAAGAACAAAACATATATGTATTTATATCAACATCAAGTATTATAGCATCGCATTTCCCATGCCTAAATATTTCTATTCCGTCCATCATTCTATGGACCCATGCTCTTCCTCGAGCTTATACACAATCACCTTTGAAACTCCCTCGACATCAAAAATCGAATCTGGGATCTCATTCTATATATCACTGTTACGAGGATTCTATGCTCGCACCGCAACCTTCCTCGTATAATAATACGACTCTCTATTGATAAGAAAGAATAATTATTCACTAGGTAGATACTCTACTTAATTAGTCTATCAATGATAACTTATACACTACCACGACCCGATTAGTGGTACTCAATCTCAACACCCATTCCAATACAACTCTCATGGTTGTAATCAGCTCACTACTCGCAGAATCATTGCTGCCTTACTATGGTCCACCACTGACCTACTGTCGTCATTCACTTTTCCATAAAATCTTAATATCTAACCATACGGAGTCTATACATGTCGTATCAAATTCTCCTAAGGAGTTAACATAACCACCAATCACAATTCATGAAGAACACTCCAAACTCTGACGTACTTTCATGATATGAAGCAGATAAAATTGCACAAGAGTTTCAATCAAAGCAACGATAGCAGGTTAATACCATTTTTAATCATATGCCTTAAATAGAAGACTTAACTCAAAGGTTCGTCTAGTCTTTTTGGAAACATGGTCCTGGCTTATCCCAAGATAGGACCTCCTAAGATAGATAGCCCGTTCATGGCGATTACACGAATTAAACTTTTACCAACTACTATTACGGTTGGATATTGCACACCATCAGAAGGAATGTCAATCTTCCAAACCATAATTCAACCTTCACATTTTTAACCATCATCACTGTATTCTTTTGGCACACGCGCCTATAATTATCCTCTTACCTTTAAAGTGTCGGCCACCTCTTTGGCCTTTCCTGATAGTAAAATTTCCTTACAGTCAATGTCATTTTAACCACCTCCAAATAATTTTTCTACCTTATTTCCGATCACTGCTTGAGTGAAGATGTTTTCCTTAAAATCAGATGGGAAAAAAAAATATCACCATTTTTCCATAAGTTATTGCCTCAGTCTTTAGAGGCTAATCACTGTCAAGACTGACTCTCAATCATACTTAGAACATTTTTTTATCTTAAGTCCTAATTGCCCTGAACAATTTCGACCATTACTGGTTCGATCCATACTTTCTCGTGGTTTAACACGTGCCCCACTTGGCATCATTATAATTACGTCATATTTCCTTTATCCACATTTCTATTCTTGAGAATTTTGAATATTACCTTTTTCCTTATAAAACCTCTAAGGTTATCCTTCAATCGTTCCTCCTGTATTCCCTAGATACAGGGCATATCACAATACCATTTACTAATAGTAGAACCATTGTCTATATACTTCTGCAAAATTTCTCCACTGATTCTTAAAGGTTGTTGTTACCTTAACCCTTTCCCAATCATACTGTCAAAACTCATACTGTCCCTATTAAGGGTGACATGCCAACCTTTATGCAGTCCCCTAGGATTCATTTTAAGTTACCAATGTTCTATCCTTAATTCCACCTTTAAAAGGTACCTGCATCCTTCCACGAATAAATCAAGTCATATTTCCTTGATAGATTATCATATTCATCATTCCCACCTCGATAGTTTATACCTAACTTCATAATAGCATCCTTATTCAAATTGAGGTCAATCCATATGGCCTCCAAAAGATAACAACGGTTATCCATTTGTCTTGCCTAATTTGGTAACGATAACAAGGATGTTCTGGAAGATATTGGTCGTGTTCAATGTGAACTTCTTCTTAATAATTCCTTATTTACTTTTGTTGTTTATCTCAACAGTCACCTCAATGTTGGGATATCTTTCATACCTGGCGTCTCCCTTTCTGGGTATCGAGCCACCGGTCTTACATTTCACCTTCTTGAAGGTCACTTCCTTCATCCAATTTTTCCTAATTTCTTACTTCCTTATCCCCTTAGTCTATCCGCGTCTCATTATTTATCCTTCGAATTATCTCAAGGTTTCCTCGAATCCTCCCAACTTACAGGGGATAAACTATATGTATCTCTTATGCCCTCAACCATCAATTTTAACTTATGGTGAATCACCCTCATCCTGACGAATGCATACTTTTCTATTTCTATTGCTATGAGTCGTTAGGGTTTCCTCATACCCAACTCCCTTATCATACCTCAAACTCTATTGCCGTTATATTCCTTTCCACTTCAATTTCTTTTTATTTTCCTTTCTCTTATCATTATTTCATGAACCAACACAACATAAGCATTGATTTCAAACATCCCGTCATTCTGGATTCGTGCCCTTAGAACGAATCTTGACAACTTTTACAACTTAAATTCACAATTCATCATACTCGTCTGCCTTTGTTCTGGCTCTAAAGCTTTTACACTCTCTCCATAACCTTGGGAATTACTTTCCCGAAAACAATTGGCTGAACTTTAATCAGTTTATCATAACCTCTGGCTCCGTGCCTTTCTTGGTCTTTCACCAGCGGGTGGCCTCTCTCTTAGGAGGGTAAGTGACAAAAACAGTCCTTTGTGGTTCGTCAATCATTTAGAATCTCAAATGATTCCTCTATTTCCTTTAGCCAGGCTCTTGCCTCGGCTGGGTCAGCTTGTTCCATGGAACTCTGAGAGCTTAGCGACTTAAAGGTCCTGAAAGAATTTCTCACCGCACTGTCTCCTCAGGGTGGTGGTTGGGGATAATAGTCTAAGTTCTTTTTAGACAGGTCCATGAATTGCCGTATAGGAGTACCGTCTCGGGTCTCCTTTCCTTACTCGACTTTCTGTTTCCTTAGTATGAAATGTTTCATCCTACTCCCCATAATTGGGGTCATCTTTTAATTTAAAATCCTCATTTTCCACTCCATTATGTCATGGGTTCCTTCTATCTTGATGGCGACCTCCCTGACTTATCACGTTCAGGGTTTGCTCTAAATCTTATTCCTCAAACTATGGATCTCATCTAAGTTCTCATCCTTACGCTCTTGAACTTTCGGAACCTAAATTCTATAGGAATACCTCATTATTCCCTTATCATCTTTCTCGATATTAATCTTTTATCTAATTGTTGGCTCTCTGCCTTCATTCATAACTTTTTCTGGCACAATATGATCTTTTCCAATAATTCGGGCTGTATTGCAATCTCAAACAGCTTTTCGGTACCGGCTCCGGTTACCTTCACTTCTATTTCCATTTTCTCAAAATCTCTTATAAACTCTCCAAAAGATATTATCATCTTGAGTCTCTCCTTTTTACTAAGGGCATCAGCCACCATATTGGCTTTCCCCGAATGATAAAGAATCTCCCAATCATTATTCTTGATTAGCTCTAACTGCCTCCTCTGGCATATATTGAGCTCTTTCTACGTGAAAATGTACTAGAGCACTTATGGCTTAGGTAATTCTCGCACTTCTCTCCATACAAGTAGTGCCTCCAATCTTTAGGGTAAAACTATTGCCACGAGCCTAAGCTCATGAGCGGGGATATCGAATTTCATATTACCTTAATTGTCTTGACATGTACGCGATTACCTTACCGTGCTGCATAAGCACGCACCCTAAGCCCTTGTGCGAAGTGTCACTACACTTCACAAAATCTCCTTTTCCATCCGGCAACGCCAGCATTGGGGCCATCACCAACCTCTGCTTCAGTTCTTGAAAGCTGTTCTCGCATTTCTCTGTCCATTCGAACTTCTCAGTCTTACGAGTAAGCCGCGTTAAAGGGGCTACTATCTTTACAACTTGAACGAACCTCCGGTAGTGACCGGCCAATCCTACCTCTGGTAGTCGACCAAACCATGGTCATCAATTCATCAGTGGTCCTTTATCCAATCCTGTCAGGATCCTCCATGGGATCCTCCTCAACAACTATCCCTTCTAGGACAACATCCTCAACCGCTACATCCTCAATATCAACATCATCCGGTCCTGCATTAGGATACTCTATCGGATCCACAATCCGATCTCCAATTAGTAATAAAATATCATCGCGATGTTGCTCCTCAACCTCAGGGTTCGGAGTCCCGCTACCATATACGATAACGAACTACGCTCCTATCACGATATTTATAAGGGTTCCCATAAGGGTTTTAACTGTCATTACTACGTTAGGTAGCCCGACTATGAACTTGGCAAGAGTTCTTATTATCTTAGTGAACTTATTATCTTAACGTCCCATCATCTCTGAGGTTTATAACGCTTAGCTCTGATACCATTTCTGTAACACCCCCAGATCCGGGGTCGGGGATCGGGGTCGTCACGGTCTTTCTTTCCACAATATCACTTCACTTAATTAATAATAAATAACCTTATGCTGTGACCCCACACTAACACACACCACAACCCGTTATAGTCTCAGAGATGAAATTTAAATAAGTACAAGTCTTTGAATCCACAATTTAAAAGTTATTACAACCCAAAATGATTACTTGATAAATTTACAGTTAATTGCCATTATCTGCCACAAGTTATAATTATACATAATTGATTCTCAAAAGTAGATGGTCTGATCTACAATAGATCTACCTCTGCAGCTATAGCAGCTACAACATCAACGGGAAGATGCGGGACGCTTCCCACGCGCTTGCGCTGGGTCTGCTGGAGTCTGGCCATCTTTCCTAACTGTTGTTGTGTGATGAAGAAATAAAGCAAGGGTGAGCAACAAGCCCACCAAAATAATATGTATAATGATTAACAATATATGAGCCTTCTCATAGTACTCATAAAAGTCTTGGTCAAAAGAAATGAACCAAGTTGATATCTTAATTCGATGAAGTCGCAAAATATTCAGTATATATATATACATATATACTTTTCAAAATATGGGAAGTCCTCTTCCATGCATAATACACACAGAGTTCCAGTTTATAACTGTATATATAAAAATATCGTTGCAAGGTGATCTCATATAACTAACCTTGTCTCAACGTTTTTCCGAAAATCTTTGTCATTCATAAGACAATCACTAACTAGATATAAGTTTAAAAGATGAAGTTACAAGATACCCCAGAATACTTATATCTTTCCCAAATACTACTTGAACTACCCCCGTTCAAGTTATAATCAGTTTCAAAGGTTCATCACATAGATGAGACTATAAGACAAGATTGGAATAGATTCAATATTTGAATATCATTATAAATAATGAAGTTACGAGATACTTCATTAAGTCCCGATATATAAATATATTCATATATATCTCCCATACATTTCCTGAAAACCTCTGTCATGTAAAGTATGAACAGAGTTGCAATATCCAATGAATTTGGAAGGAAAAGAATTTTGGCATAAACCAGATATCTTGCTGATCAGGCAAAGATACCAATAAGTAACCTTTTCTACTGTAGATGGATGAATTCCTCAGCGGTCATCACCCTGGCCGCATTAGGACCTCGCGCTAGACCGTTACCCGGCCACTCACGCGTTGATGGACTGCCACCCAGCCACTTACACTTTGATAGACCGTACCCCGGCCTGTCGCTTATGCCGACTCAATTAGATGGGCTTACTTTCCGAACATTGGGCAAGTAATCAATTCATTTATCAAAACAGCAACCTTGTTGCGAATATAAAATACACCATAGAGCCGGATCCCTCAGGTTTTGAATGAGTATTTAAATCCCCTTTAAAAGGAAGATCTTAAATATAAAAATGAGTTTTGGGATCCGCTCTAACTTTTAAAAATCATTTTGAAGACTCGAAAACACTTTAAAGAGTGTTTGGAGTAATGCTGATTTAATGAAGTAAATCAGTCCCAATATATTTAGAAAATGTCTAAATATTATTATTTAAATAATATTCCCATAAAGAATAATCTTTATACAAATAATTGAAGTAGAAGTTGTAAGACTTATACTTGAAATGAGTATTAAATAACCAAAGATATACTTATATGAAAGTACTATCTTTATTTGAATAATCGAAAATAAGTTTGATTATCGAAACATTATTCTTTAATAAAATAAAGAATATATCTCAGCAAATAATCGGAGTCATAGATCCTCAAATGAATATTCAAATAATATTCATTAAATAATATAAACTGAGTCATAAGCCCTCGAATGAATATTCAAATAATATTCAATAAATAATATAAAAGAGTCATGAGCCCTCGAATGAATATTCAAATAATAAAATAAAAGGAGTCATAAGTCCTCAAATGAATATTCGTAATAATATTCATTAAATAAAATAAAGTTATCGAATAAACCTTATTCGATTAATAGTATGGACAACTATAACCATATATATATATAAATATATATATATATATATATCCATATCCATATATACAAAATCTACTCTGGATCCTCGACTCCCGGTTTTAGAAAATATTTTCACCTTTGGGTCCTTGTACTAAGGGTATATGCAAGTTACCGCTATCCTCTAGCATAGGTATTATCAACTGAATCAACAGATATATATGGCAAGAATACGAAACAGGCATGCATATATACCATATTGCATGCTACAATATATCGCAAGAATTTGCTAAATAACCAATATGCATCTATCACAAGATAATGCATATACAAGTGTATACATCACAACAACAGTATAACAGGTAGAAAACTTGCCTGAGCGACTGGGGGTTACGAATGGCTCGGAACGAGTCTGGTAACCTATAAACAACAAGTAAGTTGGAATTAAACCAAAGTCACTTGTAAATCTATACTTTAACTAACTTAGACTCTAACGCTTGTTTTGCGCTTACTGATTTGCTTAAGTCACCCGGGTACCCTCGGCTCCACCATTTTTAATAATTTAACCTTTACGAGTTTTAAGGCGATTCCTTCGCGAGTGTCTTACCAACTGCCTAACACACTTACCATAAATTTTTCATGCATTAATTAACCCTTTTTGGTCTTTAACCTATGTTTCAAAGTAAGGCGAGGGGAAAAGTTTCGTTCGCGAAACGCCGTTACTTGAAACGGTCGTTTCTCCTAAACCGTGCATCGGAATCGAACGAACTACATATCAAAACGAAGCTCGTAACATGAGCTATCTAAACATGGCAGTGGTCATAATCTAGCAGGGGGTTCTCGGGTCCTAATGCTATGCACAAAAACAGTCCAAAGAAAATCGGACGTTACGACGACTATGTTTACGCGATTTCCAATATTTTAAACCATTCAAAACCCTCCCAATTCAACCTCAAATCCAACATACAACCAACATCCATCCTTATCACATCATAACAACCTCAACCAATTCAATTTTAACATTCATACTTATGCCTAAGCTTAACTTTAACCATTCTTAAGTTCTTTTAATCAAAACAACAACATTTACCATTCCAATTCAATACCATTTCAAATCCCAAACTCTAAATCACAACATCAAGCTACAATATCATCCTACTAATCAAAATCATCTTATAATACATAGGAATCTAGGGTTTGGAGATGGTATACCTTCCTTGAAGTGGTGGGAGGAGCTAGGAAGCCTTAAGAAGCTTTAAGAAGTCTTAGGAAGGCTTGGATCTTCAAGGAAAACAAGAAAAACTTCAAGTTAAAAACTTGAAAACACTATTCATAGTCTTCTTCTTTGATTAAATGAAGAAGATGGAGAAGGAATTGATGGCTTAAACTCATGATATAGCCCTAACTAAGCATGAAGATGATTAGGTAATTAACTCACCAATTTAGGAAGCTTGGATCTTTGATTTTGAATTTCTTGCTCTTTTGAATAGTAAAAAGCCGAGAGCTTCTTCAAGAACAAGCCTTGGTTCTTTTTGATTTTGATGAAAATGATTTTACATGGCTTGGTTGCTTTGTTTTTTGTGTTTGATTTAGTCAATTACCTTGTTGCCCTTGAATTTGTGTGGTTCTCTTTCAACCACACCTCCTTCCTTCCCATGTCATGCTCGTGTCATCCTCATGATGTCATCCTCCCCTCCTTGTCCTCTTTCTATTGGTTGGATGACATCATCCCCACTAATCCCCTTGATTAACTTCCTAATCGTTTGCCTAATGACCGCTGATCTGTTATACGGTTCGCTTAACTTTCGTTTTCGTTTATCGTTTGAGGGATCATACCCGGGATCTTATTACTTAGGTTCCCTTAACCTTTCTCAATATATTGTATTCCTTTTATGATCCTCTCTTATAATCCTTTAATTTAAATCCTTTTTATCCTGTTACCTTATACTCAATTCTTTCCGTATCTATTGGATTTCCGGGAAAAATCAAAGTGTTCGGAATTGGATTCTGACGATCTTTACATACACTTATATACCACATAGAGTACTAATAATATTCCATAAGATCAATAACAGAACCCCTACATAGCGTGGCATGAAAATTTTTCTCATTCAGCAAAAACACTATTCATAAGGGTTTTAAAAATTTCCAAAAATTGGGGTCATTACAACAACTGCGCAACATGTCTTCAATTGTTTGAATCGTCCTTTCACTCTGACCATCAGTCTGCGGGTGGTACGCCGTGCTCATATTCAACTTCGTGCCAAGACATTCCTGAAATTGCTTCCAGAATCTTGAGTTAAATCGGGGATCTCTGTCTGAAACTATTGATACAGGTACTCCATGCCTTAGTACGATTTCGCGCACATACAGATGAACCAACTTGTCCAGTGACGACTTCTCATTTATTGGAAGGAAATGCGCCGACTTCGTAAGACGATCAATTATAACCCATATTGCGTCATGCCCGGATTTCGTTCACGGTAGTCCCACTATAAAGTCCATAGCGATATTTTCCCATTTCCATTCTGGAATCTGCAGGGGCTGAATTAATTCGCTTGGTCGTTGATGTTCTGCCTTTACTTTCTGACAAGTATAGCACTTCGCAACCCATTCTGCCACGTCTCGCTTCATATTTGGCCACCAAAAGTTCTTCTTTAAGTCTCGATACATCTTGGTGCTTCCCGGGTGGATTGAAAATTTCGAATTGTGGGCTTCTTGCAAAATCTCATTCTTTAATTCAGGTACATGGGGAATCCATATTCTGGATGAAAACCTTAGTATCCCTTGCTCATCCCTTCGAGTATTAATCTCCTCTCCAGATAACCGATTCTTCTCTTTTTCCATTACTTCCTCTTGACACTTCTTTATTTTTTCCACTAGTGTTGGCTGAAAGGTCATTGCACGACAAACTTCCTCGACTTTTCCATAAGCACAAAGTTCCAATTCCAATCTTTTGATTTCTTCAGATAACTCTTTTGATGTTATCATCATATTCAATCTCTCCTTCCTACTCAGAGCATCGGCCACTACGTTCGCCTTTCCAGGATGGTAATTTATCGAACAGTAATAGTCCTTGATCAATTCCAGCCATCTCCTCTGCCTCATATTGAGCTCTTTCTGAGTAAAAATGTACTTTAAACTCTTGTGATCCGTGTAGATTTCACACTTCTCTCCATAGAGGTAATGTCTCCAGATCTTGAGTGCGAACACTATGGCGGCTAGTTCCAAGTCATGCGTCGGGTACTTTAACTCATGCGGCTTCAACTGTCTTAACGCATATGCGATCACTTTACTGTGTTGCATCAACACACAACCCAAACCCTTATGTGAAGCGTCGCTGAATATTACAAAATTCCATTGATCATCTGGAAGTACCAACACCGGAGCTGTTACCAACTTCTACTTTAACTCTTGAAAGCTATCTTCACATTCTGCACTCCATTCAAACTTTTGATTCTTTCTGGTTAACTTGGTCAATGGCGTGGCGATCTTTGAGAAATCCTTGACGAATCTTCTATAGTATCCAGCCAATCCTAGAAAACTTCGCACTTCCGTAGGAGTCTTTGGCCTCTCCCAGCTCATAACTGCCTCAATCTTTGCCGGATCCACTTTAACTCCCTCATTTCCAATAACATGCCCCAAAAATTGAACTTCCTTTAACCAAAACTCATATTTGGTAAACTTGGCATACAACTTCTCTTGTCGGAGTATCTCCAATGCTATCCAGAGGTGCTGCTTATGTTCTTCTTCTGACTTAGAATAAATAAGGATGTCATGAATGAATACCATGACAAATTTGTCCAAATACTTCTTAAATACCCGATTCATCAGATCTATAAAGGCGGCCGGAGCGTTGGTCAATCCAAACGGCATTACTAGGAATTCATAATGCCCATATCTGGTCCTGAATGCGGTCTTAGGAATATCTTCTTCTTTTATCTTTAATTGATGGTATCCCGATCTCAGATCAATCTTCGAAAAGCATTTTGCTCCCTTCAACTGATCAAAAAGGTCATCTATCCTTGGTAGCGGGTAGCGGTTCTTGATTGTCACCTTATTCAACTCCCGGTAATCTATGCATAGACGCATACTCCCATCTTTCTTCTTTACAAACAGAACAGGTGCTCCCCATGGCGACGTACTTGGTCGTATCACTCCTTTATCCAATAATTCTTGTAGCTGACTCGCCAACTCTTTCATTTCTGCTGGTGCCATCCTATACGGGGCCTTTGAAACTGGTTCCGTGCCTGGAGCAAGGTTGATCTCGAACTCAATTTGTCGATCTGGTGGTAAGCCTGGTAGTTCGTCGGGAAACACATCGGGGAACTCGTTAACTACAGGAATATCTTCCATGTTGAGGCTGCCTCTCTCTGAATCCACTACATATGCCAGGAATGACTCACAACCTTTTCTAAGTAACTTCTTAGCCTGAACAATTGTAAGAAATAGGTGCTCTTACCTCTGGCCCTTAAATACTACCTTCTCTCCACTCTTCATCTTTAAATACACTCTCTTGGTCTTACAATTTATCTGAGCGCTATTCTCTCCTAACCAATCCATTCCTAAAATTATATCAAACTCTCCTAACTTGAAGAATATCAAGTCGGCTGAGAACTTATACCCCGAAATATCAATCTCACACTTTGGACAAAATTGATTCACAGGAATCTTCTCTTGGTTCGCAATTACCACATTTACTACCTCACTCATAACCATTTTATCACATTGGAGCTTATCAACAAAAGATTCTGATATGAAAGATCTTGTTGCTCCCGAATCAATCAATACTTTAGCTTTGACATTATTGAGTAAAAGTGTACCTGCTATCACCTCCGAATTCTGTACAGCATCCTTCATCTTCAAATCAAATGTCCTTGCTGTTGCTTGTGGGGTTGGTGTCGGTGGTGGAGGTAATGCCAATACCTCAACTGGCACACTCGTACTAGTACTTGCTACATTCATCAGAGCTTTGACTGGTCCTGTTGCCTTACACTCCCTAGCCATGTGTCCAGTCTTCCCACACTTGTAGCACGTAACTCCTGACTTCGGCATCTTGTACTTATTCGCCAAATGTCCCTTCTGATTGCACCTATAACAGGTCATGCTCAGCTTATTGCATACTCCAGGGTGCCTTCTTCCACAGTGCTTGCATTCCGGTCTCTGGAACCTATTTTCTCCAACTTGCCCTTGGCTTGCCTGGTTGTTCCCTTTTGATTCTTGCCTTTTGCCCAAATTTCCCTTCTTTTGAAAATTTTCGCCCTTCTGGAAACCAATCCTCTTTATATTCCGATCTTGCAAACTTCCGGCTTCAGACTTTTCTCCATAAAATGGAACCTTCCTCTTCTTGTTATCCCTCTCTTTCCTTGACTGCATCCCATTATTCTCAATCAGAGCAGCTTTCTGTACTACTCCCGCATAAGTTTCAAGCTCAAACATAGCCACCCTATCTCTGATCCAAGGCTCCAATCCTTGCTGGAATTTCTTTGCTTTTTCCTCCTCAGTGCTGGTATACTTTATCACAAACCTTGACAACTTAGTGAACTTCTTCTCATACTCCAATACGGTCATGTTCCCTTGCTTCAACTCAAGAAATTTTAGCTCCATCTGATTCTGCATGTACTTAGGGTAATACTTGTCCAGAAATAACTTCTTAAATCTCTCCCAAGAAACCTGCTGAGTGACTTCCATAGCTTTTACTGATTCCCACCAATAGATGACTTCTCCCTTCAAGAAGTAAGTAGCATACGGCATCTTCTGATCGTCTCCTAATTGTACCAAGTCAAAAGCCCTTTCCATCTCCTTGATCCATGTGTTAGCTATCACTGGATCAGTGGTATCATGAAATACAGGTGGATTCACATTATGAAAAGCCTTGAAAGTGACAATTTGTCTAGGTGGTACTGGTGGTTCAGGTGGTTGGTGTGGCTCACGGTTATCTTGGTTTTCAATTCGTTGTTGAAGAGTTAGTTGTTTTTGAGCTATAGCATTGGTTTGTTGTTGCAAGGTTTCCAGTAGTCAAAGAATATTTGGGTCTGTGGTGGAGGTGGTTGTTGGGTTCTTCTTTTTGGGAGACATGATCCTGAAATAAGAGTTGTGTCAAAACAGATATGAATGATAAAATGATTCGAGGGTATCGCATGGCATTCTCATTTACATATGGGGTCAAGTTTCCAAATTAAGCAGATATGATGATAAAAACATAAAATAACAGTTGAGAGCAAATGGAACAATAGCACATAATTATTGAAATTTTAAAGGTCACAGTACATATAATTAGGACAAGGTCTGATTCTAGGAATAACAGGCTTATTTAAAGGAAACAACGGAAACAACTGGGGATTTCACAGAGTCTGACATTATAACAACATGAAAGGTAAATGGAAAGAACTAAGGCTCCACTCCATCTGAACGGGGCTTGGTAGTCTTTTCCTCTCGAAGCGTCTTCACAATGCTCTGGAGCTCATCCGCCACCATCTGAATGACATACTGGCTGGTACGGTCCCGGTGCGCTGGCATCTCCTCAAGCTTAGTGTTGACGTACTGAACCAAGGTCTCAAGTCTCGCAGTCATCTGCTCCTTGGGCTTCCCTTCGTAGTTTCGGCTGTCCGGATACACGTTCTTCAATCGGTCTATCAGTAGGTCGTACTTGCCCTGAAGCAAGTCGAACTCGCGCCTCAACTCAGCATACACGGAGAAAGCAATAGTGTCGTCCGACCCAGAGAATGACGAGGAATGCGCCCTTTGCTGACAACCAATAAGAGGAGTATTAATAATAATTTACTTAACCTACTCTCTCGCATAATATCTATAACCTACACACAAATCCTATAACCTATTTGGGCTTTACAGGGACTCTAAACCGTAGCTCTGATACCAAAACCTGTCACACCCCCAACTTAAACAGCAAAATAAATATAGCTATTATAATATTTTTAAAAGAAGAATACACAACCAAATCCAAGATCTTACAGTTTAGGGTTTGGAACAGCCCAACACTACCAACTATTATATCAGATTACAAATACCGAGTCCTCACACACTATTATTACTTATTCTACCTGAGCTCGAACATAAGCATCAGCATCACAGGTCTTACGGGCAATCTGCTTGAATCTAACCATAGCTGCTAGCTGTAATATCAGGGTAAAGCAAGAAGTGAGCCAAATGCTCAACAAGTGCTAACAGTACGACACAAAACATAAATTGAGATATACTTTTAAGAATGACAATGGAAAGACATAATTAATGATAACGAGAGATAAAACTATGTGAGATGGCATCATTTTGCTTGCATCAAAACAATTTTAAAATCATGTCTTAATCAAAATCATTTTATGACGCTACGGATTACAACCGGTGATCAGCCGCGAAGTAATCCCGAACCTCGCTGGGTTCTAAAACATTAACGGGAATCCCTAGGCAACTTTTAAGCCTAATATAAGTGTGGAAAGGACTCGCGTCTCAGTCTAGATCCACTATTCAAAGAAAACATTTATCCCCCTTTGGGACTGAAAACCCACATTTTATTTATTTCAAAAAAAAAAACTGATGCTGAATTATAACAAAGTCTCTTTTAACAGTAAACATTTTTATCAAGGGATTATAGATCAACTCGAAACACGGGAAATATGGTACTAAATCTCAGAGCCATGATTCACAAAACTAAACTCTATTAAGGTAACTGAATGGTTTTCATGTATCAAAGTTTGGACAAGGGAATTTAGTGAGGCTATTGGATATCATGAAAGGAAGTGCCAAATTGGGCTTAAAGCAATGGTTTCTCATCAAGGTTCAAGTGTTGGATCATCAAGAATGTAGGCTTCATGAATACTAAGGGTGTTAAGGTATGAAGAAATGATTTCTAGCTCAGGATATATCAGAATTGACAAGCTTTAGGATAAGAAAGAGGGGTATCAATCAATTAGGGACAACTTTGATAAATATTTGGCTTTCAGGTATCAAGGTAAGGTTCTATAGGAGTCAAGTATCAGGATAAGATATCATTACTTAGGAATCATTAGCATGGTAATCAAGAGGATCAACCGAGTGCTATAACAACTCTTTATTTTATCATGGCATTCGAATTACTTTAATATATTGTCATGATAAGACTTTTGAACTACTTGCAATACGTACTCGAGGGTTCATGGCATCTCTATGAAACTCAAGGATAAACAAAAGATACGCTTGATTTAAATATGTCAAAATGACTCAGGATAATTGCATCGATATATATGAACTATTTACAGTAAGTACGAAGGTCAAGTTGAATCACTTGCCTTGAGATAGGCTGGTCTGGTTTGACTGGTAGGAGCAACAACTGGAGCTTCACTCGACCTTTATGGCAAGTTTTCCCTCGTCTCGAGATCCTACATAAATAATAATAACCCTTATTATAATATATTCTCACTAACTTAACCGATTTATAACTTGAAATTAAACACGGATGACACTTAGGCCTATACGCACTTAATTTATATCCACCTTTATATTTCAAATGTACACACATAGCCACATAATCACATATCGTATATTAATATCAAATAACACCATATATACCATAATGCAACACTAGGCTTGGATGATCTCGACTCACCACTTAAGTCACTTAGTCGCTAAACTAGACAAAGTCTTCAAATTTTGACTCCCTAACTCGATGTGCCTTTCCTAAATTATCCAAAACCTATTGACCCTCACTTGTGCCTTTTGCTCTACTGACCTTATACCATCTTAAAACTATGGTGGTCGACCTAATACTCACTTCTAAGTGTTCTAAAACTATGTGATAAGTGATAGTGCTCACTGGTGTAAATTTCAGAATGACAACTATAGTTTCTTGAGTGCATTAGGCACTCTTAAACTACAAGTTTTCCTTCAAAACTTTTACACAAGACTCTCCTGACCTAAGGGCATCTCACAAACTTGATGTGGCTCAAGGGCCTGGCTTGGGCCTTCTTGGGCCTAAGCTAAACGTCCAAGGTTCCCCTGTTTTTCTGGGCAGAAAATGCCCTGATTTGAATTAACTTGTGACACATGGTTCTAACTCATATCCTATGAAATATGGATGGATAAACTTCTCTGACAGTCCCTCTAACTAAGGCCCAATTGGGCCTAATGAGGGTCTACCCATGACATGGTCAAATCTCCCTATTTCTAAGTTGCAACAAAACTGTCCCCTGCTGGACAGATTTTGTTATTCTACTTGTGCACCTAACCAAATGACATGCAAACCTCTAACCAACTCCTAAAACCTTTTATATACTCCCAATACTAACTTCTGGTAGCTTGGGCCTCAAAGTGCACACCAATGACATGGTCAAAACTCACTCTAAACCTCAGGGTACTAAACTGATTTTCTGCAGAAACTATAATTCTCATTTCTCCAAGGTTTTGACTTGACAAACTCAACTACCAACAACCCAATACTCAAACCAAGACTTAAACATGGTATTCTACTGAACTAACTCCCTTATTCTCAAAATAACCTTTGTGAGATCATCCTTACCTTAAGTATAATTATGGCAAAACAAGAGAATCTACACTTCACAAATCACAAATCTTCATGCTTTTGAAACAACAAGGTATGCATTTTTATAAAAGATAATCACGAATTATTACCATGCAACAAGAAGCATAAATCAATATTAACACATTATACCTATTGAAATTAAGGCTTACTAACAAAATCTTTCCAAATGATCAAAATCTTACAACATTCTAAGAGAAATCCTCATGCATGCATGCCTTCGGGTTTTTCAAACCAAAACAACACATTTTCTACATATATTCCATCTTAAAATTGACATGCAAGCCTAGCATAAGGTATACCTAGGTGATCACTTAGCATGCAAGGAGTTTTATCAAATTTTTACCACAAAATTCAAGTCATTATCACATAAACATGCAAGAATTGATCAAAACAACAAGAATGATTTCAAGGACCATTCATTCGGCTCCCATATGGTCATGGCCGAATGAAATGGATGGAAATGGCCATTAAATCATCAAGAGTTTCCTTCTCAAGACTTGGAATTTATCCATTCCTTGTAGTCCTCTCAAAAACAACCTTAAATCCATAAGAATCAAGATTGTATTTTGAGTTTCACTAAAACCTTTACATGCAACCCTTAAACTTAAACTTTCTACTCAAAACTCTTTGAAATATATATAGACAACATGTAGGGAGCAAGATTACTTGAATATAAGATGGATGTTTGAGTGAAAGAATGAAGAAAAGAAAGGGGATGGGGGCTTCAGCTATGGTGATTGCCGAGAGGGAGGAAAAACCGAGAGGTTAGGGAGGAGGGAGGGAGGAGAGAGTGAGGGTGGAGTGTGGAGTGGGGTGAATGATCACAACACTTTGTACTTTGGATTTTTATGATTTTGATTGATTGAAATAAGTGAGTGGAAATGAGAATTGACAAGTTACCCTTCCCACATACTAGGACCATTTTGTATGCAAGGAAAAAGGAGTAATTTGGTTAGCAATATGAGAGTTAGTGGGGTTGTAATTGTCCTTTTTAGCCCTTTAGTTGAATAGAAGAGAGTTTGCATGCAAGGTTATTCATGTAATTCGATAAATATAACAACTAAAATTTATAATGATTTATTTTTATAAAATAAAATACAAGTTCAAAAATTATAAAATTTATACCATAAATTAACTTGGATTTTTAGAGACTTTATAAAATCATTTTCAAAATTTGTGAACAAAATACCTTTTAAAAGAAAATTTTTCCAAAGCTTAGAATATTCCTTATAAATCAAAAATAAAGAAATTAAATAAACTCTTGCTTTGAAAAATCATATACTACTCAAAGCAAATTTATAATGCAGAAATTTTCACTCACACTAGCGTACAATCATTGAATATATTTTCATTTGACTTTAATATTATACCAAATCCACAAATAATATTAAATAAAATGCCGGTCGTAACACATCAAAGTAGAAACCTAGCCTATTGGTAGCTACTACCTCAGCCATAGTGGCATCAACGCCTACAGGAAGCTGCATAACATTTCCAGTCTGTTTGCGAATTGGGATATTGGTCCTGTTTATCTTGCCTAGATGTTGTTGTGTGATGAAGAAATGAAGCAAGGGTGAGCGAAACAACTCACCAATATAACATGTATATAATTAACAATATATGAGCATTCTCATGGTATTTATGAAAGTCGTTGTCAAGCAAAAATGAACCAAGTTGATATCTTTAATGCTACGAAGTCGCAAAATATTCAATATATATATACTCTCGATATATTTATATATGTATATATAGTTTTCTCAATAATGCAAAGTATCTTTATCAATAACTTTCAGAAAATCTTTTTATGTATAAGATAATCATTTACTAGATATAAGTTTAAAAAGATGAAGTTACAAAATACTCTAATATACTTATATCTTTTCAGAAATCTACTTGAACTACCATTGTTCAAAGTATAATAAGTTTCAAAAGTTCATAACATAGATGAAGCTACAAGATAAAACTTGTAAATGATCAATATTTGAAATATCATATAAAAGAAATGAAGTTATGAGATACTTCATTATGTCCATATATATAACATATATATATATTTCACACCCTCCTTGAAAACCTCTGTTATGAAAAGTATAAACAGAGTTGTAATACCCAATGATTTTGGAAAGAAGAAAGCTTTGGCATAAACCTGATCATGCAAAGATATCAATCAAGTCACTTTCTCTACTAGTAGATGGATGAATTCCTCGCAGGTCATCACCTTGACCGCATTAGGACCTTGTGATGGACCGTCACCCGGCCTCTTATGCGTTAATGGACCGTCACCCAACCTCTTACACTTTGATAGACCGTACCCCGGTCTATCGCCTATGCCGACACATTTAGATGGACTTCCCGAATGTTGGGCAAATAATCAAAAAATCTTTTATCAAATCATCAACTTCGTTGCAACAAAAATATACCACGGAGCCGGATCCCTCGGACTTTAAGCGGCTATTTAAATCCCTCCTCGAAAGGAAAGATTTAAATTAAAAACGAGTTTTGGGATCCGCTCTAACTTTTTAAAATCATTATGAAGGTTTGAAAACATATTTGAAAACGTTTTCGAAAATGTTTGAAGTAAGGATGATTTAATAAAGTAAAATAATTCCAAAATATCAGAAAAATATATGAATATATTTATTTAAATAATATTACCGTAAAGGATAGTTTTTATAAAAAATAAATAAAGTAATTTTTTTGAAACTAATACTTGAAATGAATAATAAATAATAAAAGTTATACTTATACGAAAGTAAGATCTTTATTTGAATAATCGAAAATAATGTTTGATTATTATTCAAAACTATCAAATATACCTTATTCGATTAATAGTTATAGAAAATTATGTAAAATATAGTCGGGAACCTCGCCTCCCGGTTTTAAGAAAAATGTTCAACTTCGGATCCCATATACTAAGGGTATACGCAACTACTGTGTTAGGTCACACAACACTATAGAGGGGGTGAATACAGTGTATAGTACAATCAAATCGAACTTTAATAACTCAAGTAACAGAAAACAAGCTTTATTGAAACAATAAACTCTGTTACAGTATGGAACTGTTACCTCTCAGTGATGAACAAATATCACGAGAGCTGCTAGGGTTACAATGAATAATCTTCTCGAATATGATAACACTTATAGTGTAAACCCTATGTCTGTGTTTATATACTACACAGTTACAAGACAATCGCTAATTGATATGGAATATAATTCTGCTTCCTAAAATATATCAATCAGATATCTTTTCTTCTAAGTATTCTATTCTACATAGAATTCCTTCTTTATGCATATCTCTTCTTATGTTTGTCTCGATCTTCTTTCCTTTAATCAGTTGCTGTCCTTATCTGAACGTCCTTCAGTACTTAAGTTCTGATATCCATCTTCTGATGATTATCTCCTGATAATATAAGTACTGATATCCTTAAGTCCTGACTTCCAGTAAGTACTGATTTATCCTGTTTAAGTAAGATCTGAAAACTAAACATAAATCATATTAGCCATGACATTATCAAATATATCTAACAATCTCCCCCAACTTGTAAATTTGCATAATATACAAGTTTAAAGAATATTTGATGATGTCAAAAACATTAAGTACAAATGCATGAGAACTAGACTAGATAACTACAACTTACAGTCCTCAAATCTTTACCAATCTTTAACTTCTGATAACAACTTCAGTCTGTATTCATACCAGAATTTAAGCAGTTGTAGATCTTGACTTGGCTTCATCTTCTGATCTCTCTGATGTCAGGAGTTATTCTGAGATAGTTCTTCAACAAACATCTCTCAGCATATCTGAGTTCATCAATCATCCTCCTTTTAGCATCTTTAAGTTCTGTAGTATATTCACCAATTTGAAAGATTGCAGCCCTGAGATCATTTATTCTGGCTTTTCTTATATCCTGATCCAGTCTGATCAAATATGCCTTATCAGACCCAAGATTGAATTCCACAGCCCTGTAACCCAGAAAGGTAGTTATAATCTTAGCAGTGTTGGGCTTCATTTCAACTATATCACCCTTGTGATCTCTGTACTTTAGAAGATATGTGTTGTCAGATTTAACAGAATAAAGCCTTTCCCGTCTCTGAATCTGATTCTTCAAATAGTTTGCAGCACTTTCTGTTATTTTGTCATTCACTTGAAGGAAGAATAATACATGCTCCAGTTCTTCAAAATACTTTAATGGAATGGCATTTTCCCTTATATGATAAACCCTACCATCTGTCATGAAGTACAACAAGATGTGTTCTTTCAAGTAGGTATGGTAAACCATTTGTATAGATTCTAGTGGATTCAATCTCTCAGGAGTTGCTCCAATACCTAGTTCACTTAAGGAAGTTGGATCATTGGTAGTGTTCTGTATTCTTCTTTCATCAGCACTTCCCAATCCAGTTTTATCTCTTGCTTCCTTTCCAGTAACCACTCTTGCTTTAAAACCACTTGTAGCAGTTTTCAAAGGTTGAGTATGTTTTGCTTTAGTGAATCCTGGTAGGAGTGTCTTTGATTTATCTTCTGATATCAAGTTAACTTGAGCTATGTCAGAGGTTACTTGCTTCTTTGAAATATCAGAACTTACTATCTCTTGACTCTGAACAACTTGAGCCATGTCAGAGGTTGTCTTAAAAACTTTTCTTGAAGTCAGAGCAAGATCTGCATCTTCATCAGTAATTTCTTCATTCACAGGAGGCACATAAACCTTGATAGGTTCACCAACTTTTTCTTTACCGTTGGACCTTGGATCTATCTGCGGTTGTGATTTAGCCATGGTTGCTTCAGTATTTGTCCTTTCTTTTATCACAATGCCTTTGAGTTTTGGAAGTTTCTTTTTCCCAGAAGCTTCAGATTTAGACTTGACTTTTTCTGATTTAAGTCTGGCTTCTTCTTCCATTAAACTCTCTAAGTCCATTCCTGGATTTTCTTGAAGAAATAACTGTCTTGACATTTCTTCATCAAGATCTAAAAGTTCATCAGAACTTATCCTTTTACCAGTAGCAGAAGTGATTCTTTTTCCAGTATCAGAACTTGTCCTGTGACTTGTGATTTCAGCTTTTCTTGATGAGAAACCTCTACCTTGACTATGACCTCTACCCATTCCAAGGTTTCCATGGTCATCTTTTTCATCATCCTTCCCCTTTAGTGTCTTATCAGTTTTGCATTTGGACTTAATTACTTTCTCCCGCTTTTTGGCATCAGCAGGTAAAAGAAGAGAGACAAGCAATTCCATTGAGGCTTGAATTTCATTAAGTTGAGATTGCTGAGAAGCTTGATTTTTCAGAATATAATCAATCTGAGATTGTTGTTTCTCTTGAGTCTTCTCAATATAAGCAACTCTGTCAAAGGTAGGTTGGAAGAATTTTTTCTTGTCAATTTTTTGAACTTGTTCTTGCTTGATTAATTCTTCCTGAATCTTATGTAACTCTGCATGAGTAGTTGAATGGAGACCTTGCAGATGTTTAGTACTCAATGCAGTGACTCGAAGCTATGTTTTGAAATCATCAGTAATTAATATCTCATCAGCTTTAGTCAAGTGCTCAGCAAGATTCTTTGCAGATGGAATACAGGTAACTGAGTTCCATTCCTTAGTCCACTCCTGTCCAGCAAGAGTTTCACTCCAAGGCACTGGTGCTTCTCTGATGACAAACTTCTTAACTAGTTCTGATTTAAGAACAGTTTAATGAGGTGCATGTCCTGAAGGACCTGCTTCATCGGCATCTGCATTTAGAGCAGCATCACCAGTATCTCCAGCATTTGCAGCATCAGAACTTGCCGAATCAGTATCTTCTGATAAAACAACAGTATGAGAAGCAATTAAGGCTTCAGCATCATCCTTTAATTGCTGATCTGGTTCCAAGTTCTGATCAACAACCATATCCGGATGCTCACCTATATTCTGATCATCAGCATCTAGATGCAGAGAAGGTGTAGTAGATAGTTCTGGAGTTTGAGCAGCATCAGTAACAGGTGTTGTTGATGGATGAGTTATTGTTGGAGCTTCTAAGTAAAGCACTTCAGGCACAACCAAGTTCTGGATATCAATTGTAGCACTTGTGTCTGGATCAACAGGAGATACAGTCTTGTGAACAGGAGACACGGATGGTGTGTTAGCCATTTTAGTAACTGCTTCATTAGTGGAGTTAATGGAGAAGCAGGGGCTTGAGCAGATTCCTTTTCTTGTGAGATCAGAGATTCCTGATCTCCTTCCTTAGGTGCTGCTTCCTCATCATCTGAAACTGGCCTTTTTGCTCTCTGTTTCTTGTATCTCTTTGAAGATGGGGATTCCTTGGGAGGTTCAGTAGAAGTCATTCTTCTAAGCCTTTTGAGAAGCTTAGATCCCCCAATTCCAGAATCCTTCTGAGAAGGAACTTTCTCAGCTTATTTTACAACAGGGTCTGATGTAGAAACCTGTTCCTCACTATCAGACTCATCTCTCAAAACAATCCTCCTTCTCTTCTGAGGTGTTTGAGGAACAGTCTTTGTCCTCTTAGGCTTGGAAGATGAAGGGTTCACAGTAGGTGCTGATGATGAGGGTTGAGCTGTCTGTGAAGTGGAGAGATATGATTTGAGATATGTTCTGAGGGATGGTTGAGTAGTATGAGTGGTATGTTCTGATGGTTGTTGTGGTGTTTGGGATGTGGTGGTAGGTTGGACATCAGAATAAATAGATCTATAGGTTTCAGGATCAGCATTTACCAAGATCTGTTTTACAGACTGAGGAATCTGTAAAGGTCTAACCACCCTTTTCTTAAGATCAGCATTTACCAAGTCATTAAAGGCTCGTTTTGTAATTTTAAATGGTGGAGTTAAGGTACTGGCTAATTGAGGTTCATCAGTACAACAAAAAGTATATATAAGCTGACAGAATCTAGTAAAGTAGACAACATTCCTATCCTCTGTCATCCTATCCCCAATAAAACCTATCACAGCAGTTGCAAAATCAAAATGAGTTTGGTTAATGATAGCATACCCGATGTGCTGACTCATTATAGGGATGGCATCAAAGTTGGAACACTTATTCCCAAAAGCTTTAGTGATGCAATCAAAGTAGAAGCTCCATTCCTTTCTGATATGAGCCCTTTTCAACTGCCCAAGCTTAGCCAAACTCTGCTCATACCCCAAACTGGCCATTAACTCCTGAAGGGCTGATTCTTCTGGGGTTGAAAAAGTACATCCTTCTGGTAAATGTAGGGCCTTACGAATTGTACCAGGAGTTACCACATGTGTAGAATCATCCACTTCGAAAACAATACTGGGAGTACCATGTGTACCACCATTATCAAAGTGCCCAGTCCGCCAAAATGTCAGAACTTGTTGGCTCGAAAAGACTGAAGGCTGGGTCAATGCATACCCAATTTCACTATGTGCAAGAAGATCTTGCACAAAATGTAACTCAGACGGAGCTTCAGCATTATCAAGAATTGCAGCATAGTTATTTGGAACAAATTTGGCCCCATCAATGATCAAATCCTTAGGTGCCATGAGGATAATTGAGATTTAAGAGTGTCTGTTAGGTGTTTGATAAATTGTCTGTATGAAAAACCAACGTCAGGAGATGAGAGAGAGTAAAAGCAAAGAAAGAGAGATAAAGTGTAAAAGTAAATAAAAGATTCTATAATCTTCTCTCTCTTTTACTTATACTTGGTAAAAAAAAATATAACCGTTGGACACCTGTCAGACATGCAGCATTAATGAATAGTTAATGGGCATGGGAAAACAGTAATCATGACTTACCCACTTGCAGTTTTTCAAGGAAAAACCGTTCCACTTACCCAGTAATTCCATTAATCGAGGTAAATCAGTTTTAATTCAAAATTTAAACTATTCCCACTTATTCAATTATTTTTCACTGCAACACCAATATTAAAAAAAAATCGAGTGAGAATGACCAAAATAAATCAAGTAAACAAGTACTGATATTGTAAGATCAGAACTTAATTTAAATCAACATAGATATGGTCATCAGAACATGGATATATCAGGATTTATCAGTGCATTTAAGTTACAAACATCTCAGAGACAAAGAACTTGCAAAAAGTAGAAATTTCATTAATATATTAAGAGAATACATTCATGAAATTTAAATTACATCAAAACTTTAGAAGATTGTCCTAAGCTTCTAAACCTAACATCAACAGCCTTTGTCCTAGCTCAAGAAGCAGGGCAAGGCTGACGATGAAGAAAAGCAGGAAGAAGAAAATAAGTTATTTCTTCTTCCTACTCTCGACGAACAGAATAGCGAGTCTGATGATTCGCTCTTGCTGGCGGAGAGCTTCCAACCATTCCTCCTCCAATCGCTCCAGATGGCGATGGTAGTCCATGTAGAAGAACAGGAGGTGGGTGAGTACCTCCTGGGGAACTGAGTCCCATATCTCATCAGGAATGGCAGTGACGTATCATTCCTGCTGCCAGGCTTCACAGCTTAACTCCATGTTGAAGGTCTCATAGTTTAAAAACATATTGTAGTTAACCATGATGTTGTGTATATGAGGGAAAAGAGAATAAGTGTTTGAGGAAAGAATTAATGTATAGGCTGATGTGAAGTGTTCGTTTATATAGGCAAGAGAATGCCAGGAGACGCAAAGAAATTTAATGCTGACAGGTAGAATTAATTCTACCTCGTCTCCCTAGACTTGGGAAGACGAAAAACAGTCATTGGAAGTGTAAGTCAGGGTTTAATGCGCACAAGTAACAAGTAAAAAAAATTACTGTGCATTACGTGTACCACTATTGTAATATCCGGGATATATCGTGTAATTATTTTTGCTAATAAATAATTATTATGTATGTTCAGTATCTATTTTGTGAATTATTTGTTAAGTGTTAAATGTGTTTGGATGTTTAAAAATATTATTAATTGAGTATTTCAATTTTTATGTGTCCAAAATAAAATATAAATAATTGTCATATCTTCCTAATTATTTTTATGTTGATTTATGATTTTATAAGAATCATATGGATTTTATAAAATCTTTTTCCGGATATTTAAAATCTATTTTATAAAAGCGGGAACCAACCGACGTCATCCGTTGTTACGTTTTTGGAACCCGAAACTCTTCCGAGAACTCCTTCCTAACCTAACTGCAATATTCCGAGCATTTTCCATGTTTCGACTCTTTCGATCCGGCGTACGGTTTGTCCTGCGCGGGTCCCGGTGCAACATTTTCGATACAATATTCATTTTGGTAAATCAATAAAACCCGTATTTTCGATAAACGGGAGCTTTTTATTAAACTATCCCAATTATCACTTCGTAATACGTGTAACCAGGCGCTGAGACCAAGATCGCAGTGCAAATTGTACTGATTTGGATAATTATCTCGAAAATCGGTACCGTTTGGATCACCTTTTATAAATAAACGTACCGTTTTATATCCGGAATGATCCAACGGGATACTAATTTTCCGTAATTATAAATAGCCTCTACCGTATTTTATTTTGTACCAGAAATCATTTGCAAACAGTATTTACAGAATTTTTACAGAGAAAATACTTTAATTCTAATTTGTTCTTCGTAATCAAACATAAATTCGGAGGCGTTATCGATATCCGATTTTGGCGTACATATACTTAAAACGAAGCTATTCAAATCTAGAATCCAAATCTTTCATCCGTTTCACTGCAGATTTCAAGGGTAATTTCTTATTTATTTAATTAAATTCGAATTAATTTAGGGTTTATATATGAATTTTTGATTTTGATATGGTTTATGTGATTTGATGATTTCATGATATAGAGCATGTTGTGCCATTCGTTTTCATATATTATACTTCAAATTTGGAGTTCAATAGCATGTTTAAATTAGGGTTTGATTATCGAGATTCAAAATTAGGGTTTATGTTCATATGAATGTTCTTGATTCATATTTTAGGGGTTTCATATTTAGGGATTAACAGACGTTGAAAGTTAGTGAGTTTTGTTCCCCTTGGAATTTAGAATCGATTCACGTAACCCTTGTTAATCGACGATGACTGTGGTGATTGTATTGTTGTTTCAAAGTTTTCGCCGGATTTTTGAATCGGCGGCGACGTCGGGGATTTCAAGTGCAATTTCCGGATTATTGCATGTTTGTTTGTTGACATCAGCTGTATATCTCGAATCCTGGTATCGTAATCTACAAATCCCCATCATCCTTTTGTGTTTCTGGGCTCGAAATCTGTTCGCCGGAAAGCTTGACGTCGCCGGCAATGGCGACGCCGGCGACATGGTGAAGAAGGGGGTCAAACTACAGTTTGACCCCTGTAGTTTGATCAACCTTACAGTTTAGTCCCTATATTTTTATAAGTTTTAAAAATAAGATTTCTGTTTACAAAACTTGTAAAAATAGTATTTCTGTTTTATTAAATTTTTTAAAAATTGATTTTAATTTCCAAAAAATTCTAATAATGATTATTTTAATTCCGAAAATTATTTTTAATTCAAAAATAAATCTGAATTAATTAGTTAATTAATTTTAATTAATAATTAGTTGATTAATAGGTCAATTAATTCGGAAATTAATTGATTAATTGATTTCATTAATTATTAATTGATTTTAATTAGTTATTTAATTAGATTTAACTATTTAAATATGATTTAAAAATTCCAAAAAATAGTTTCGAGCTTTAGAATATTATTCTAAATTATTTCCAAAGCTCGATAATTATTATAAAATTATTTTGAAGCCAGAATTGGCTAACCGAACCCTGTTTATTAACCCGAAATTGATCCAACGACCCGTTTTAATTCCGAAAAATGTTTTAAAAATCATTTTAAATATCAGAAAGCCTATTTATGACCCGAGACTTCTTTATAAATAATATATCATTGATTATGTGATGTATTATGTGCTATATGTGACTTGTTGATTGACTATCAGTCTATATATTCGGTGTTTACTTGATTATTGCATAACTTCCGATCCGTTAATCGGATTCGGGTAAAACGAAGGGTAGATGGAAGTGTATATCGAATAGAATCGTATAAGTTAAATATTGATAGATATTTATAATGCCTAGCAGAGTAAGCAAGGTATAAGAAAGGGAAGCAGGTGATCAGAAAATAGAATTGATATGTAGAAAATACAGCAAGTAATCAGAGGATAGAAGCGAGGCATAAGAAAAGCAGACGAGTGATTGTTGAATGAAGTCATTAGACAAGTACAAGTAAAGTGGAAATCGATTATGATAAGGCAAGTACTTCTAAACCTTTCTCGAGATTTATTGCAAATATTTCTAAATTCTCTTGTGACCTATTGTTAATATTCAAAATAGCTCTGTTTTATATTGGAAATACTTTGAATCCTCCAGCCGTGAACCTGAGCCACATCATTTGATCTTTGAGCCGTAAGCCTTATTCTTTGTGAACCATTTCTTGTGAATTTACCAAATATTAAACCACACAAATACGATACTACTCCACAAATATATATCCATCATATACCAAACAATGGAACAAAATTGTTTATATATACAGAAACTTTTATACTTAACCATACCTCGTGATATCAAAGCACTAAAACTTTGTAAAAACACTATTCATCTAATACCCGATTATCCTACCGGCTGGAGGCCACTTCTTTTATGTACTTTGGCATACCCTTTCGGTAACCATGAATTTTTATTATGCTCTTATACAAATGTTTTATTGTTATTGATTATGATCCGGTTTATTGAACTCTCTTGTTTATCATATTGAAATGCTTTAGAATTGGATAGCTTTCTTTGTATGGACCAGATTCGTGGTCAGACCATATCGATGGTCAAGTTAGGACAATGTGGGCCTTGGATCCAGTAGTCAGAGCAATGCTGTGTGCTTTGCTCGGGGTTAGTGCGTGACTAATCAGCAGCCTAACCTTGGTTTTAGAAACTTAAAATGAATATCCAATTCTATTGGTTGTTTAACAAGAAACTTAATTCCTTTAAATCACCTCGCTTATTATTGTTTAACCTCAGATATTGATAATATGACTTGCTGAGCTAGTTAGCTCATTCTTGCGAATCTTTTTATGTATTCTACAGTTAAGAAGGATACGGTTGATAGCGAGGTTTCCCAGTTCAATGTTCGAGCTACGATTCCAGATTATGATTGATCGAGCTAGCAGAAGCTTATTGCAGTAGTGAGGTATTAAGGTTGTAAGAATAATTTCATATCAGTTGTAAATTAAATTAGTTGGGATTTGGTGCGTTGTAATAAAAGTTAAAGTTGTGGCTTGTTTTCATACTTTAACCTGTTGCGATCCGTGGTTATGTAAAACAGGGTCATTACAAATAATATTTTATATACAGGTTTATATATTGAATATGTGTTGTGGACCCCAAACTTCTGACCCGGGTTTGGAGGGCGCCACAACTATCCCTTATGATATTGACTGTTAATATTCTGCCCAAACATATTCTGATTTAAAATGAGACTATTTTTAGATTTTATCCACAAATAAGTCAAGTAAAGGATCAGAGTTTAATATCAGAACTTAGACTTATATCAGAACTTAACAGTCATCAGAACATAATTTCTTAACTCGAAAAATGAATGCCTATCTTTGTAATTCCTCACACAAATTCTGATATAGATTCTACAGAACTTAATCATCAGAACGTTCAATCAGAACTTGTCCTCAGAATATATGCAATTTGATACATAAACTGTTCATCTAAAATAACATAGATCACCACAGGAATTTTCATCATTTATATGGAGTGTTTATTGTGTGCATTAAGCTAAATATCAGACAAAGAGTAAAGTCTGATTCACTTCAGTACATCTTAGAAATAAGGCATAACTAAAACTTTACTAAAAACCTGTCATTATGCTGAGGCCTACTATTGAATGAGTTCATACTTGAGTCCACCTCACTTGTTTTGTGCTAATTTTGTGCATCTTTTTAAATTCCATTGTACAGTGGCTTCTCAGTGTAAGTGAGTCACGACTGCTTATCAGAATTTATGCCATTATCAAAGTATTTCTCCAGTAATCATAGAGTGTGAAAAGTCACCAAGAAAATATTTTACTTTTCTGATGCATATTTACTTAATACCAGCAATGCACTTGGGTCATCCCTTCCATATTTTTACTCTAGATCTCAAAGGAGTACCTGATTTTAATCCTTGATTCTTTTTCTTTTTGTTTTGAAAAGTGAGGTTTATCAGCACTTAGTACATTCAACAGATTTACTCGCATCAGAACTTAACAGATGAGAAGCATTATTCTAGTTTTTAACTTAGTAATAAGATAGACAAAGTAAACTTAACTAAGCTCAATATCAGAATTTGCTTGAGTCAATAGATTTCCATAACAATAATTACTTCTAACATGGGATTTCTATTTTATTGAAGACTACTAGGTCAGCATCTAGCACATGTATCCTCATAGGATCGAATAGTTACATAAACAGTCATATCACTATTAGAGTTTAGAAAGTCACATCAGACAACATTCAGTACTTAAGCAATTTTCAATTAAGCACATAATACACAAAGAGAGTAATTTCTGTAAATACTGATCATAAAGTCTGATGCATCAGAACAAAACTAAGCAGATTTAGAAAAAGAACCTGAAACCATTCCAAGTTCATTTACCAATCTTGTAAAAGTAGCTTCACACAGTGGTTTTGTGAAGATATCTGCTAGTTGTTGATTTATTGGAACAAAGTGCAATTCCACTGTACCTTCATCCACATGTTCCCTTATAAAGTGGTACCTGATGCTGATGTGCTTTGTCATTGAGTGTTGAACTGGATTACCTGTCATAGCAATAGCACTTTGATTATCACAGTATATAGGGATTTTGAAATATGTTGACCCATAATCCAGTAACTGATTCTTCATCCAAAGAATCTGTGCACAACAGCTTCCTGTAGCAATGTACTCTGCTTCTGCAGTTGATGTGGAAATTGACTTTTGTTTCTTGTTAAACCAAGAAATCAATCTGCCTCCAAGAAATTGGCAGCTTCCACTTGTGCTTTTCCTGTCAATTTTGCAACCTGCAAAATCTGCATCTGAGTAACCTATTAGTTTAAAATCTGATTCTCTGGGATACCACAATCTCAGATCAGCTGTTCCTTTAAGATACTTGAATATTCTTTTCACAGCTGTTAAGTGAGGTTCTCTTGGATCTGCTTGAAATCTTGCACAAAGACAGGTAGCATACATGATATCAGGTCTACTAGCAGTTAGATAGAGTAGAGAGCCAATCATACCTCTGTAATCAGTAATATCTACTGATTTACCAGTATCCTTGTCCAGTTTTGTTGCAGTGGCCATGGGAGTGGATGCACTTGAACAATCTTGCATTCCAAATTTCTTCAGCAAGTTTCTGGTGTACTTAGTTTGACAAATAAAAGTGCCTTCTTCATTCTGCTTGACTTGAAGGCCCAGAAAATAGCTAAGTTCCCCCATCATACTCATTTGATATCTTGACTGCATCAGTTTGGCAAACTTTTTGCAAAGTCTGTCATTTGTAGAACCAAAAATGATATCATCAACATAAATCTGGACCAGAAGTAAGTCCTTTCCATGGTTGAGGTCGAACAGTATTTTGTCTATGGTTCCTCTGTTAAATCCACTTTCCAGAAGAAACTGAGCTAAAGTCTCATACCATGCTCTTGGAGCTTTCTTAAGTCCATAAAGTGCTTTATCAAGCCTGTAGACATAATCTGGATATTTTGAATCTACAAAGCCTGGAGGTTGTATAACATATACTTCTTCCTCCAATTCTCCATTGAGAAAAACACTTTTCACATCCATTTGAAAGATAGTAAACTTTTTATGAGCAGCATAAGCCAAAAATATCCTTATGGCTTCTAATCTAGCAACTGGTGCAAATGTTTCATCATAATCAATTCCCTCCTGTTGAGAATATCCTTTTGCAACCAGCCTTGCCTTATTCCTTGTAATTATGCCATCACTATCAGTTTTATTTCTGAATACCCATTTTGTACCAACAACAGATCTGTTCTTTGGTCGTGGTACTAGGGTCCAGACTTTATTTCTTTCAAATTCATTAAACTCTTCCTGTATTGCTTGCACCCAATCGGCATCTTGAAGAGCTTCTTCCACTTTCTTTGGCTCGGTCTGAGAAAGAAAAGACTTGTAAAGACATTCATTTGAAGTACCTGTTCTAGTTCTGACACCTGCATCAGGATTTCCAATTATCAAATCAGGTGTATGTGATTTAGTCCACTTCCTTACAGATGGAAGGTTTTCTCTAGAACTGGATGCTCCCCCATGATCCATGCTGTCTTCATTTTCATTTTCTGATCCTCCTCCTGAAACTATGCTCTCTGAGTTGGATTCTTCAGAATTTAGATTTTTAGACCTATCAGAACTTGGCTTATCAGAACTTGACGAATCAGAACTTGAAGAGCCAGATGTATGTTCTGATGCTTCTTGAGATGTGGTAAGATCTTGAGTATGCTCCCCCTGCATAGGTGCATCTTCCTTTGGCGTAGTCACCACAGTTTCAATAACATCAGAGTTTAATCCATCAGAGTTTGCAGTATCAGGACTTAGATTGTCAGGATTATCAGTATCAGAATTTGAGTCTTCATTTTCAAATCTCAGCTGATCATGATCAATAAAATTTTCAAGTCCAGTAATCTTCTTGTCATCAAAAGAGACATTGATAGATTCCATGACCACTCTTGTTCTCAAGTTATAGACTCTGAAGGCTTTTGTTGAAAGTGGATATCCAACAAAAATTCCTTCATCAGCTTTTAAATCAAATTTAGATAGCTGTTCAGGATGAGTCTTAAGAATAAAACACTTGCATCCAAATATATGAAAATACTTCAGATTTGGCTTCTTTTTCTTCACCATCTCATATGGTGTCTTTCCTTGCTTGTTAATGAGTGTTGCATTTTGAGTAAAACAAGCAGTCTGCACAGCTTCAGCCCAGAAATAGGTTGGAAGGTTTACTTCATCAAGCATTGTACATGCAGCTTCAATGAGAGTTCTATTCTTCCTTTCAACAACTCCATTTTGCTGTGGAGTTCCAGGAGCAGAAAATTCCTACTTGATTCCATAGTTTTTGCAGAACTCTTCCATTATCAAATTCTTGAACTCAGTACCATTATCACTCCTTATTATCTTTACTGAATCTTTGACCAATTTATCCAGTTGCCTGACATGATCAATCAAGATAGATGCAGTTTCACTTTTTGTGTGCAAGTAATACACCCACGTGTATCTGGTGAACTCATCCACTATGACCAAAGCACATTTCTTCTTTGCAATAGACATGACATTTACTGGACCAAATAGATCAACATGTAGTAGGTGATAAGGCTCAAGAATCGATGATTCACTCTTGCTCTTGAATGAGGATTTTCTTTGTTTAGCCTTCTGACAAGAATCACAAAGGCCATTAAGAGCAAATACTGACTTTGGCAGTCCTCTCACAAGATCTTTCTTGACTAGTTCATTTATATTGCTGAAATTTAAATGAGAGAGTTTCTTGTGCCAATTCCAGCTTTCTTAATTGATGCTCTACTCATCAGACAGATTGCAGAACCATCAGTACTTCTTGAAAGCTTAGCTTCGTAAATGTTACCACGCCTGAATCCTTTCAGAACAACTTTGCCTGTAAATTTACTTACAACTTCACAGTGTTCTTCAAAAAAATCAACATGATAACCTCTGTCACAGATTTGACTTATACTTAGCAGATTGTGTTTAAGTCCTGAGACCAGAGCTACTTCTTTAATGATGACATTCCCAAGATTGATATTGCCATATCCCAATCTTTTTCCAATGTTGCCATCTCCATAGGAAACACTTGGGCCAGCCTTCTCCACAAAGTCTGATATCAGGGCTTTATTTCCAGTCATATGTCCTGAACATCCACTGTTCATAACTAGGATGTTTGTCCTGTTGCCCTGCAATCACAAAGACCACTAATGATTAGTTTTAAGCAGACTTGCTTGGATCCTTTGGCCTTATTAAGTTTGTTAACATTTGCAGCGGATTTAGCATCAGAGTTTATGTTAACAATTTTCTTATCAGAATTTACACTATCAGACTTTGAATCAGAACTTACACTATAAGGAACAATGGAAACTTTCTTTAAAGAAGGTTTTATTTGATAATAATCATAGTACAAACTATGATATTCCTTAAAAGTATAAATGGAATGCCGTAAACTACCACAATGAAAACAAGGATTTTGTGGCTTATATCTAAAAGACTGACTCTTAACTCCTGACTTTGAAGGTAAGGAGTTTATGTTCTTATTCTTCCTGCAAAAAGAAGCCAGATGGTTAGAACTTCCACAATTATGACATGTTTTCCTAGGAGCTTCAGGAACAGGCTTATAATCATTGCTATTATTCACTCCTTCCTTTCCATTCCTATTTTTTCTAGGTGATTTTACTTTGTTTGCATTCTTAACATCTTTCAGCTTATGCTTAAGCTGCTTCTAGGTCATTAAGCCTATGTTTACTTCAACTGTCTTTTCCTGTTTTAGTTTTTCAGAAGTTAATTCCTTTTTAACTTCTGATTTCTCATTATTAGACTTTACAGCTACAAACTTGACAGGTTTTAACTTTGGCTTTTGTTTAACAACTACAGGCTTAATACCTTCAGTTCCTTTATCATTCTTATCCTCTCCATAACCTAACCCCTCTTTCCAGTTTTCACTACTTAACAAATTATGAGTTGTTATGCCAGAGTTAGTCCAAGTCCTGATAACCTCTCTTTCCTTTTCTAACTCAGTTTTTAGAGATTCATTCATTTTTAGCACTTCATCCCTAACATAAAAAGCATCATCTCTATCTTTCCGAGTTTGATGGAACATAACTAACTCCTTTTCTAAGAAATCATTTCTTTTCTTAAAAGCAAGATTTTTAGAAGTTAATCTTTCACATATTAAAGTTTGATCTCTATAACTAATAAATATGGTTTTAAAATATCTTCTCAACTCATTTATATCATCCGTATAAAAGGCATAAGTAGTTTAAGGTACCTTTGATTCAACAGCTTCAGAACTGCTTTCAGCACTTGCCTTATCAGCATTTGCCATTAAGGCATAATTCTCCTCACTTTCAGAATCTGAGGTGTCTGTCCAGCTTTCCTTCTTTGTGACAAGAGCCTTGCGTTTGTCACTCTTCACTTTCTTGCAATCAGGAGATATGTGGCCTTTCTCACCACAGTTGTAGCATTTGACATTTGTATAATCTCCTCTGTCAGACTTTCCTCCTCTGCTCTCAGATTTTCTGAAATTCTTCTTATCAGAACTTGTGCCTTTTCTAGAAAACTTATTTCCCTTCCTGAACTTCCTGTGTACAATCTTTGTGATCGCTTTCACCATAAGAGCACACAGCTTCATCATCTCTTCATCAGCATCCGTCTCAGCCAGGCTTTCAGATTCTGAGTCATCATCACTTTCAGAACTTGATGACTCAGTATCAGACTTTGTGAAGAGAGCTTTACCCTTGTCTTTCCTTGAGGTAGCTGCCTTGGGGGATTCTTCTTCAGCCTTAAGAGCAACTGTCCTTGACTTTCCACCTTTCCTCTTGCTTCTTTGTTCCATCTCAAGTTCATGAGACTTGAACATTCTATAAATTTCATCAAGAGTTATTTCATCAAGATTGTAGTTGTCTCTTATTGTTGTTGCCTTCAAATCCCAACATTCAGGAAGAGCTAACAGGAATTTAAGGTTTGAATCTTCAAGATCATACTCCTTATCAACCAGTGATAGATCATTCAAGAGTTTGACAAATCTATCATATAAATCAGTCAATGACTCATTAGCCTTTGAGTCAAAGTGTTTATACTCTTGAGTGAGTATTGTCAACCTGTTCTTCTTAATCGTATCAGTTCCCTGACACCTTGTTTCCAGGGCATCCCACATCTCCTTTGCAGTCTTGCAGTTTATTACCCTGTTTGACATTACATTATCAATGGCACTATGCAGTAAGTGTCGTACCTTAGCATCCTTAGTAATTGATATTTGTACTTGATATCAATGGCACTATGGGAACTCTGATGGTCTCATATCGGCTTTGAATTTGTGTCTTAGGAGGTTCTTCAGTTTTGGTGGGCTTAGTTGGAGTTTTTGGTTCAGACATGATTGTGTTTGGATCTTAAACTATTTGTGCGTTAACAGATAGGCTTTGATACCACTTGTTAGGTCACACACATACTGTAGAGGGGGTGAATACAGTGTATAGTACAATCAAATCGAACTTTAATAACTCAAGTAACAGAAAACAAGCTTTATTGAAACAATAAACTCTGTTACAGTATGGAACTATTACCTCTCAGTGATGAACAAATATCACGAGAGCTGCTAGGGTTACAATGAATAATCTTCTCGAATATGATAACACTTATAGTGTAAACCCTATGTCTATGTTTATATACTACACAGTTACAAGATAATCACTAATTGATATAGAATATAATTCTGCTTCCTAAAATATATCAATCAGATATCTTTTCTTCCAAGTATTCTATTCTACATAGAATTCCTTCTTCATGCATATCTCTTCTTATGTTTGTCTCGATCTTCTTTCCTTTAATCAGCTGCTGTCCTTATCTGAACGTCCTTCACTACTTAAGTTTTGATATCCATCTTCTGATGATTATCTCCTGATAATATAAGTATTGATATCCTTAAGTCCTGACTTCCAGTAAGTACTGATTTATCCTGTTTAAGTAAGATCTGAAAACTAAACATAAATCATATTAGCCATGACATTATCAAATATATCTAACATACTGCTTATCTCTAGCATATGTATTATACAGTTTGTAAGCAATTGAATTGACAATGAAATATCAAGATTTCAAAAAAGGAATATATATATATATATATCATATCAACATGCTTCAATATATCGCAAGATTTGCTAATAACAATCATGCACTTATCTCAAGATAATTCATATATATATATATATCACAACAACAGTTATACGGGTAGAAGACTTGCCTGAGGGATTTGAGGTGAAAATGGGTCTGGGATGAGTCCGGTAACCTATAAACAACAAATAATCCGGACTTAATCCTCGGTCGCTTAAGAAACTGGACTTTATTTATTCTTACCCTAACGCTCACTTCTACGCTTAAAGATTTACATAAGTCGCTCGCGTACCCTCGGCTCCACCATTTTTATAAAATTAACCGTTAGATGTTTTAAGGCGACTCTTTTGCAAGGACTTTACCAACTGTCTAATCCACTTTACATAATTGTTTCATAATCCGATTAGTCTTTGAGGTCTTAAATATAGTCTCAAAGTTACGCGAGGGGTATGGGTTCGTTCGCGAAACGCCGTTACTTAAAGTCGTCGTTTCTCCTAAAACATAAATCGTATCTAAGCGAAACACATATCAACACGAAGCTTATGACATGATCTAGCTAAAAATGCCAGTGGTAAGATTTAATATTTGGGGTTTTGAGTCCGAATGTTACTCACAAAATAGGGAATTGAAAAATCGGACATTATAACTTTATGTGTACCATGATTCCAAGATGTTCAATCTTTGTCATCCATTCAAATAACAACCGAAGCATCATCAACTATAGTTTATCTTCAAAACTATCTCAAGAACCTCATTTAATACTCAATTTTCATCAATTCAAGGTTTCCACCATTAAAACATGCTTAATCATGGTTCGAGGTAATAGATCTAAGCATACATGTACTAAAACATAATTTTCATCAAACCCAATAATAAAAATCAAGCTAAACTAGGAGGGATAGGTGATTATAACTTCCATGGATCCTTAAACACACTAAAAATAGCTTTTAATCCTTAAGAGATCCTTTATCTATTTTTATCATGTTTAAACTTGCAAAAAAGTTCAAGAAATAAGTTAGAACCTTCGGAGTTACTATTAGTCCGCTTGAAAGAACTGAAAAAATTAGGGTCTTACCATGCTTATATGGATGTGGCTTGTGAACAAAGGTTGTAGGCCATCTTAATACCTTTCCTAAGAGCTATAGAATATAATATTTGAGTGAGAATCGAAGGAGATAGAGTAGTTTTAAGTTGATGTCTATGTTTTGACCAAGAGCTTTTATGAAGATGGGGAGAAGGAGGATGCTTTAGCTTTTGTTTTGTTAAATGTGTGGTGATAAGTGGCTTTGTTAATCTTAACCTTGGTCTAATCAAGGAAAAATCACTTGGCCACAATTCATTCATGCATAAACATCTCCTTTTGTGCTTACCTCATCATTTCAGTGTCACTACTTTGCTACTTGTCAAATCCTTGTGGTTTGATGATGTCATCTTGTTTTTAGTCCACTTGTTCAATCCCCCTTGATTCTTGTACAAGTTTGTTCCTTGACCGTTTATTTGTTTTATGGTTCGCTTAACTCTCGTTCTTGTTGATCGTTTGAGGGATCATATCCGGGATCTTATTACTTGGGTTTCCCTAAACCTTTCTTAATATCTTATATTCCTTTAATGATCCTCTGTTATAATCCTTGAATTGAATTCCTTTTAATCATGTTATCTTATACTTAATTCTTTCGGTATCTGGCGGATTTTTGGGAAAAATCAAAATGTCCGAATTCAAATTCTGACGACCTTTACATACACTCATTTACTTTTTGGAATACTAATATGATCACGGAATTTCCATAATAGTACTCCTATAATGTGGTATGACAATTTTCCTTAATTAACACAATCAACAAAAAGTTACTATTCACCAGGGTTTAAAAAATTCCAAAAATTCCAAAAATTGGGGTTATTACAGATATCTCTGAGATGTCTATATGAACAAATGACTTGTCAATATCTCTGAGATCTCTACATGAAAAATATGACTTCTCGATATCTCTGAGATCTCTATATGAATAAATGACTTGTCGATATCTTTGACAAATGAAGAAATGACTTGTCAATAACTCTCGGGACTTCTCTACATGTCATTTTGGACTTCTGGACAGACTTCTCGATATTCCTTGATCTGTGACTTGTCGATATCTAATTTAAAACATTTTTCCTAGAACAGTGTTTATTCAAATCCAGGCTTCCACACTTTTCTCTGAGGCATGATCATGATTTGAATTTCTTCCAGAATTTAAACCTTAATTTGAAAGCTATTCACATAAAAATCCCCCACTCTAATCTACTTAATATTTTTACAGACTCAAGGAATACAATTACAGAATACAAATATAGATTATCATACAACTTAATCTTAGGGCTGTCAATATGACTTAGTCTTGTTAAGTATAGGCATGTCTTGCACAATAATCTCCCCAAATTTGTGATATTGCTTATCACAAATTCATACCTGATAACAAGATTAACCCCAAGCTAAAATCAGTTACAATAAGACTGTCAGATTGACAAAATACACTTTTTATACATTTATCAGTTACATCAATTCACAGTTACAAAAATTAGGTAAATTTCTCAAAACCGGGTTCTTTCCTAATGAGGTCCTTGATTTTGACTAATACTTTAAGTTCTTTATTATTCCAGTCCCTCTTAGAGCTTCCACTAGCTTGAGCCATTCTTCTAATGAGTAACTGTTGAGAAGATGAATCCTGAATCTTAAAACTCTTCATACCTTAATATTCAGAAAGTGCCCATCTTTAGAAACCCTGCTCAACCCCCTTGCCTTCAGTTCATTAGATCTTCTTTCAAACATCTTAATTGCTTCAGTATATTTCCTTGCTCTTTCTTCCCTCTCAGCCTTTTCTCTTACATGCCTGATATTCCTTTCCCTCAATCTTTCATCCAATACTGCCTTCCTCATCCTTGTACTTGAATCCTTAGCATTCATCAAACTAATCACTCTCTTCAATTTTATAGTTGAAAATGTCTCTATTACTTCTCTATTCATCCAAATGAAGGTGCCATCCTTGTAGTAGATTCTGACTTCTCCCAGAGAAACAACCCAAACTTTGACACTCCTCAGCTAATTGTTGGTGATAATTATCATATGTTATGCTCTTATAAACTGGTAGAAAGTCATCTTGATTGAACAGTTCCAGATAGCACCAACCTCAGCTTGAATTTATTTTATTTTTCTTCCTACAATTTTGAAGTGAGTTCTAGTTGGAGGTTTGAATGAAGATGGTTTATATATTTTCTTGAGTGAGGTTTGGCTATCTTTGATAGGTATTTTGAGTATAGAATTAGAAGTTGACTTGTATAGGTACTTGGGCTTTGAGGTTTGGATAGGTTGAGTATTTGTTTGGCTAGGTTTAGGGGTTTGAGTTTGTAGAGTTTGTGGAATTTGAATTTCTTGGACTTTTTGCTTCATCTCTCCTCCTTCTCCATCCCGTCTTCTTTTCTTTCCATCATCCCTTCCTTTCTTATCCTCCTTCCCTTTCTTCTTATCATCCACCTTGCTTCCAGTTGCTTTGTTAGACTGACTTAGATTTGAGTCAGAACATTTTTGTTCATTTTTCTTCTGCTCATCATCATCCAGGTTATCTTTTGTGTTAATTTGAGGTCTTGGCAACATAATTTCAGCATTCTTCAGATATTTTCCAATAATCTTCAAAGCTTCCGTATCTTCAAAAGTCTTATTTTTCTTTAACTTTAGATCTATCTCTATAATCATCAACAATTTCTTGTTCCCTATGACACAATGCTTTGGAATCTGAAAATATTTGCACAGTTTGGTGTTAGGATAGATGTAGGCCACTCCCTTGCTCGGTTGAAGGTAGGCTTCTGGAAATGCAACGATTTGACCCTTATTTGAGTTCATTGAGCAAGAGAGTGTCCTCTGGAATCACCCTGTTCACCTCGTTGATAAAGATGTCCAGCTCAGATGCTCTTCTTGATAGTAGATAAGAGAGAGACACCTGTGTGCATCTGTCCACACCTGAGCCATTCACATTTGCAACAATCCTCTTCTCCTTGAAATTTCCATTAATCACCATCACCTCATATCCTTCTTGTATGTGAAGTGATTGTTGTTTAGAGAGATTCTAAGGACTTTTTGGAGTTCATCAAATTCCTTGTCAAGACAAGGTCCCTCAACTGCCTTCATGAGTCTGTCCATTCCAACATCATCTTTTTTTTGAGTAATATCTTGGTTGGATTTTAGCTGAAGTCGAGACTCCATCTCCCCCTCAGGCTTGATACCAGGAATAGTAGGTGTAGGTAGAGGGATTTGGGTCCTTACAACTTGAGATTTTTCCTGAAGAGGGATGTTTAGTGCACCTATAATAGCTCCCAAAGATACTGAATTTTGCATCTGTAGATATTTGTGGGAGTCTATTAGGGTCTTGATATCTTGTTGCTGGCTTTGTACAAGGAAAGTTAGCTGAGATACTTGAGCAGAGAGAGAGATTCATTTAAGGTTTGGAGATTTGAGACCTGTGTTTGTAGATTTAGGATTTAAAGGTTGGTTCAGGGGGAAGGTATAGGTTGTGAACTTGATGTAGATAGAGTGCCAAAAGAATTCTGAACAACATTCTTGATCTCCTCCATTACCAAAGATGATGGTTCATACCTAGATTGTACAATTGATCCAGCTTGACCTTGGAGTCATTATTCAAAGTTATTTGCTCGGATCACCTCATGCAAGGCAATAAAAGATTCCCTCAGTTTTGTAACACTTTCTTCAAGTGATGCAAGAGAGAGATATTGAAGCTTATCTGAAAACTTGTTGAACTTTGACTTCATGTTTGAGAAAGTAGGCATAAGTTCATCAATCCTTTGATTTATCAATTTCTTCACAGCAAGCTGATGACCATCCAAAGTTTTCTCTATTTCTCTTTCAATGTGATGAAATACTTTTCGCTAAGATTTGCATACTTCAGTGATAGCATCATAAAATTCTTGATGAATGAGGACCTTGGCATTGCTTTCCAAAATGTTTATGTACTCCTCTCTAAACTTAGGCAAGACCTCCTCCATGCTCACTGTGTAATCCTTAGAAAGCCATACATCCACATTTCCATCTGCTTTATCTGCAATTTTAGTTTGTTGTTTTTCAAAATCCTCCTTGTATAAAAGTAAAACTTCTTGATATTCTTGATTAGAAATATGAGTTGTGAGGAGCTTTTGAGTAATATTTTCTAGGCCTGCAAGCTGATCAACTAGAATGTCATCCACTGTAGTAGGTTGAGTTTGAATATCTTGCAGCCATTGAAAGATGAGATTGGGTTGTTATAATGAGGTTGAAGGTTGATTGGGATCTATTGAGGTTGATGGGATGGAATTTGTAGTGTTTGAGGTTAATGGAAGGGTTGGTGAGAATGTTCCGGTGACAGATGTAACAGTTTGACTCACAACATGAGTTGTGGTTGTGATAGTATGTTGTTCACTAGTAGAGTGAACCTCCATTTAAATTGGAGGATATTTGACCAGGTTACTATCATGTACATGGCCTCAAACCCTTGTTCCTCATACAAGGAACTGGCACCTGAATGTTCTAGACTTGCCTCTTTAATGACTGAATCATTGGAAATTGTACTCCCAGCTTCAATTGTCAAAGCAATTTCATCCAGGGTTGTGAGGGGAGTTATTTCTGCTTAAGAAACCTCCAATTGAAATGGAGAGGATTTGAGTATCCCCCCTCAAGAGTACTACCCTCAAACCTAACAGTTTGTGAAGACTGTGGTGCACATGAAGGTGCAATAGGAACCTGCACAGGGTCTTCAGTAAAAACTGATGAAACCTCTGTGTTTTTGATGGTGCCATCAAGGTCTACCTCAGCATGTAGCCTCTCACCATCTAATGATTGTTTCTGAGTGGTGACTACAGTTTCTTGAACTGTGTGACATGCTGTTGGCAAGGCTTGAGAATTGGAATCAAGCCTTTCATTATATCAAAAAGAAATTTGTAAGATGAGATGAGTGAGTTTAGGATTGATTTTTGACAACTTCCCCAAAATAAATGAGGGATTTTAATTGATGTGCTCTCACTGTGTGTGCCATCCAAATGACTTCTTTCAGCCTCTTGAGAGTGCTCAAGAGATGTTGCAGACTCTATACATGATGCATTGGGGAGAATGATTTGTTAGTGACACCTTATTGAGAAGGTGCCCCTAGATTCCATTGATTCCCCTTTGTTACAACTGCATCTTTTTGAGAGGATGCAAAGGTGGCTATTTGAGTGGTCAGCTCAACCCTCCTTTGCTTCTTTGGCCTTTTGACTAAGGGAGACTCAATGTTTATCTATTTCTCACCACTCTCAGTAACAACTACCATGAATGTTTATTTTCTCTTCTTTTTACTAACTCCACCCTGTTGAGAGAATAAAGTAGTTGGTTTAAGTGGTCAACTCAGTTTTTTTTGCCTTCTTTGGTTTTCTGACCAGGTGAAACTCAAGTTCTGTATTATCCTCACCACTCTCAGTAACCACCCATCCACCCTTATGATGTAGTCAAACAAGAAGGACCATTCTCTTCTCAGATTCTTCTTATTTAGACTAGCCAGGTTGATCCTCTCACTGTAATTGATGAAGTCCATGAACTCAGACAGTTCCTATTGAGTAGGAATCTCCACCATTTGCTCAATTGGACTGCCCAAAGCTTAATTAATATCTTGCTCATTAAACTCCACCTGTTGCCCTCCAATAGAGCAGTTCACCACAATAGATACAGAGTTGTTATGCACAAATGTCCTCACTACAGCTGTTGTCCAAAATTCATGCAAAATATCCAAGTAGAGGATTGGATTAGTAGTTAGAGCTCCTGCAAGATAAGACTCAGACAAAAATTTAAAAAACCCCTTAAAACTGTCAGGAGCTTGATTAGCATCTATAAAAGAGAGATAGTTGGTTCCATCCTTGGGGATTACGGCTCTAACATTGTTTAGTGCCATTTTAGAGGAGTAGATTTGAGTAGGTAAGAAAAATTTGAGAGAAATAGTTTGAAACGAGAGAGAGCGGTTGAGAATTGGAAAAATTAAGTCACTTAGAGATCTCGAAGGCGTAAAGAGGTGTATGTTGAGATGTTTGGGTATTTATAGTAAAAGGTAAATGACTTATCGAAAACTCAAAATAAATGTTTGGAATTTGGTTATCGAGAAGTCATATTGAGAGAATTGATACATATCGATGTGTCATTTTCCTGACTCTTATCGAGAACTAGAAAATGACTTGTCAAGATGTCAAATAAATACTTAGTTTGTCCTGAATGGACTGAGTTTTTCTAATTTATTTGAATAAAATCACAATAAATTTTATCAAAAGTATTTTACCAAAATAATTTATTAAATTAAATTATCTCAGTTCTGAGTTATTGATAAGTCTAAAATTTGCACTTGTAGAGAACTTTGTGAGTTAACACTTATAGAGAACTCTACAATGACTTATCGATAAGTCATAATAAAGCTTGTCGAGAAGTCCTTTGAGAAGCCAAAAAATGACTTATCGAGAACTCACTCGTTAAGTCTAAAAATGGCTTGTGGAGTAGTCAATTAGAGTTATTGAGAACTCAGTTCTCTAAATACTTTTATTCTTTTTGATTCTGTCTTGTGCTAATTTCACATATTGAAAATTTAAATCAACATTTAGACAGTTTTCTTAGAATTGAAAAATTCCAAGCTAAATTTTGAATTTTGAAAAATAAATATAAAGAGATTTCTGAAATATTATAACTAATATTCCAGTTAATTTCCAATTAAATCAAATTAATTTTGATTTGTTAAAAATCAATCAACTGCAAAACATTAGTTGTGTTCTTGCCTTTAGGATGAAGAAATTAGCATTCCAATTTCACCTACAAGACTAGTGAAAGTTGCTTCATCCAAAGGTTTGGTAAAAATACAGCTAACTGTTTTTCTGTTGGAACAAAAATAAGCTCAATGGTACCATTTGCAGCATATTCTCTAATAAAATGGTACCTTACATCAATGTGCTTTGTTCTAGAATGATTAATTGGATTAGCCACAATAGATATAACACTAGTATTGTCACACATAATTGGAATTTTGTGTAACTAGGCCATAATCCAATAGCTTATTTCTAATCCAAAGCACTTGAGCACATTAACTTCCAACAACAATATATACAGCCTCAGCGGTGGAAGTTGATACAGATTGTAGTTTCTTGCTATACCAGGATACAAGTCTTTGTCCAAGAAACTCACAGCTTCCACTAGTACTCTTTCTGTCAACGCAACATCCAGCAAAATCTGCATCTGTGTATCCAACAGCTTCAAAACCTGTTCCCTAAGGATACAATAATCCCAAGTTTTGCGTCCCTTTTAGGTATCTGAAAATTCTCTTCATAGCCGTCAAATGTGATTTCTTTGGATTGGCTTGACATCTTGCACACATACATGTTACAAACATAATTTCTGGTCTAGTAGCAGTTAATACAGCAAAGATCCAATCATTCCTTTATAACCTAAAATGTCTACACTTTTTCCTTTCTTACCTTCATCCAACTTAGTTATTGTAGACATAGGTGTAGATGCAGGTGAACAATCAACCATACCAAACTTCTTTAATAAATCCTTGACATACTTAGTTTGGACGATGAAGATTCCATCACTCTTTTGACTGACTTGAAGTCCAAGAAAGTTACTTAATTCTCCCATCATACTCATTTCATATTCACTCTGTATTAGTTTTTAGAACCTTTGATATAACTTTTCAATAGTAGAACCAAAGATGAAATCATCCACATATATCTGAACTAGGATCATATCATCACCATGCTGCTTGTAGAAGAGAGTCTTGTCAATTGTACCTCTAGTGAATCCATGTTTAAGCAAATATTTTGACAGAGTGTCATACCAAGCTATAGGTGCTTGCTTTAGTCCATAGAGAGCCTTGAGTAGCTTATACACAAAGTTTTGAAATTATGGATCTTCAAAGCCAAGGTGGTTGTTGCACATAAACTTCTTCTTCCAACTCACCATTAAGGAATGCACTATTCACATCCATTTGATACACCTTAAAATTTAAGTGTGCAGCAAACACAAGAAAGATTCTTATTGCTTCAAGTCTTCCAGCTGGAGCAAAGGTTTCATCATAATCAATTCCTTCCTCCTGTGAGTAGCCTTTTGTATCAAAACTTGCTTTGTTTCTGATAACAATTCCATTTTCATCCATTTTGTTCATGAACACCCAATTTGTTCCAATTACACTTCTGTTCCTTGGTGCAGGAACTAACTCCCATACTTTGTTCCTTTCAAACTGATTTAGCTCCTCTTGCATAGCAGATATCCAATCAGGATCAAGTAGAGCTTCCTCAGTTTTCTTAGGCTCAACTTGTGAAAGAAAGCATGCATTAAGACATTCATTTGCAGTTACAGTTCTATTCATTACTCCAACAGTTGGATCACAAAGAATTGCTTCTCTTGTGTGACTCTTATCCCTTTTCCTGGTGTCAGTTTGTTGACTTGAGTTTTCTACATTTTCTTCACCATTGGCATGACTTGCAGAACCTTCTCCTCTTTCTTCCCCTGAGTTTGTGCTATCAAATTCAGGCATTTGAGATGAGCTTCCATTTTTATGGTTCACTTGTTGTTGTGCAAGAAATGCCTGTATCATAACAAGCCTAAGTCAAATTGACAACCCTAAGAATTAATTGTATGATAATCTAAATTTGTATTTTGTATTGTATTACTTGAGTCTATAAAAATGTGAAATATTAGAAAGGAGTATTTTTCTGTAAACAGTCTCAAGCCTAAGAATAAACTCTGGAAGAAGATCAACAAGATCATGCCTCAGAGAAATTGTGAAGAAGCTTGGAGTTGAATTAATCTGTTTTAGGAAAAATACTTTAAGTCAACATATCTACAAGTCACAGATCAACTCATATACAGAAGTCATTAGAGAACTCCAGAATGACTTATCGAGAAGTCCAAAATAGCTTATAGAGAAGTCTTAGAGATATCGACAAGCCAAATGAAGACATGAAGATTGGAGATATCGATAAGTTAATTTTCTCATTAGAGATCTCAGAGATATCGGCAAGTCAAAATGCTTATAGACATCTTAGAGATATCGACAAGTCATTTCAACATGCAGAAATTTGGAGACCTCGATAAGCCAAGTTCACTTATAGAGAACTAAGAGACCTCGACAAGTCAAAGACACTTATATAGAACTAAAATATCTCGATAAGCCATTATACTTATCGAGATTTCAGTTCTCTATAGAAAAAAATGGAGATCTCGATATGAACTTCAAGTACATAATGCAGACAAGTTAAATATTCAAGATTATCAATCAATAAATGATCTAATTACTTAGATTGAAAAATCACAAATGCAGCTTGAAGAGTACAAGATCAAAGGCCAAGATTAACTGAAAAAGGAAAGTCACAAATCTACAAGATTTGGAAAGATACACTAAGCGAGAAATAGAAAGTTTTAGAGATAACTTAAAGTAAGGTTTAGTACATCGTATTGCATGCTGTGTAAATCTGTGTTTACTAATCTATAAATTAAACACTGGTCCTTTGCTTTTAAAATTGTATCAAACAGATCTATTTTTTATTGTAACTCTCTCAAGGAAGAAGCTGAGTTCTTTACTTACAAAGAAACCAGGATTTATAGAAAAATACTAGCTTGATTTTAATACAAAATTAAGTGAGTTTTGAGATATTGTGTGCAGTAATTTACTTCAGCTAACATAATATTATTGCTTTCTAATCTGTTGTGTTAACCAAGCAACAAACATTCAAAAAGCCTTAAAAATATCCAAAACACATTCACATCCCCTGTGTTGTATTCATTACCTAACAAGTGGTATCAGAGCAAAATCTGAAAGCAAATAGATTAAATATCTTAGAAGAATGAATGCACAGAATATTAGCATTATATTGATACCAGCCTTTGATACTACATATTATGGAAATAGAAGATGATGTTGTTTCTAAGGATGGCCAACCCCTTGTACATCCAGATTTTTAAGAATGGACCTTTTATACCTATGAAAAGGATTGAAGAGTCTATAGAAGGAGACATGGTCATCCCAGCTTACTATGGTCCTAAAGATCCTTCAAAATACACAAACATTGAGAAGGAAAAAGTTTCTCTTGACAGTGTTCTCTAATTAATTCTGATAGAGTCACTTGCAAATGTCATGTACAATAACATTGTCAACTGTGACACAGCCTAACTGATATGGGAGAAAATAAAAATTATGTGTGAAGGTACAGAGGAAGTTAGATCCAACCAAAGGAGAATACTGGTGTCTTAATATGAGGGTTTCATGGCTAAACCTAAAGAAAGTATAATTGATGTCTTTGAAAGATTCAACAAGCTGATAAATGACTTGCAGCTTCATGAAAAATATTATGAAGCTGAGGAGGTTAACTTGAAGTTTTTGCTCACCCTTTCTGACCATATAGAACAGAAGATTTCAGCTATAAGAGAAGGGAGAGTCTTGAGCAGAATGACACTGAAGGTTTTATATGGTATTCTAAAAACCTATGAACTGAAAATGATCCAAAGAAAATCTTTAAGAGCTGTTCAAGGGCACATTATTGATAGATCAAGTGCACTAGTTGTTAATGACAGTCAGTCATCTAATAATGAACTAGAAATCCAGACTCCGGTTGCTTCAAGTAATGAGCAAAGGAACAAGGAATCATAGAAGCAAGTTATTCCTGAACTTAAAGATGATGAATTCTATACCTTGGATGAACTGAATGAGTTATATTAGTCCATGGCTTATTTTGCAAGAAAATTCTCTAACATTTGAGTAAAGAAGCCAAAGTTCTTCAAAAATAAGGGAAAAACATCTAACAAGGAAAACAACTGGAAGGCAAAGGCACCATACAACTCTGGAAGCAAAAATGGAGGCAAAGTATGAGGCTCTTCTAAGAAAGCAACAGGGTAAAGTTTATATTGCAGAAGGAAAGAGTTGGGATGATTCAGATATTGATGATGATGAGGAATTAGGAAACTATGCACTCATGGCCTTGGAGCAAGGAGAGTCATCCTCATAAAAAACATAGGTACCAACTCTTACCACTATTGATATAAATGAAAGTCAATACGAGGAGACTGTTGAAAATATGAGCATAGAAATGTTCCACATTCACAGAGCATGGTAGAAGCTACTGAGGAGGTCAGTAGGTTATCAAAAGCTAATGAGAAGCTTGAGAGTGAGAAACAAAAGTTTGAGCTATTGCTTGTGGATCTTGAGACAGTCAAGCAAGAAAATGAATATCTAAAGAACAAGCTCAAGTGTGCTAGTGAAATATGTTCTGTGTTAGGAGAAAAGATAGAGAAAAATGAGGTGAAACTGAAGTCATTCAGGAATGCATCCCAGCTAGTTGGTCAGTGCCATGAGAAGAACAAGCCATGTGCTAATATAGCTATTGGATTGGATTATGATGCATTGAACAACAAGAAGTAAGTTGAAGGTGACAAGGTAAAAACAACAATAAATAAAGATGTCCAAGCTATGCTGAGAAAGGTTGATTCACCACTGTGCAAAGCATGTGAAGTAAATTTCAGTGAAGGGGAGTTGATCATAAAGCAAGAACTTGCTGATGAGGATAATAAAAAGAAATGCACAGAAACAACTCCAACTTCTAAAGCTGAGAAGAAGCCCATGGTAAACCAGACTCCCGAGAAACCAATCAAGGAAGTTGAAGCTGAGAATGAAGGCAAGAAGAAGAAAAATAGGAATGGGAAGGTTGGAATAAACAAAAGCAATAACTTTGCATTTATTGCAGATGCTCCTAGGAAACAGTGTCGGAAATGTGCCTCTACAAATCATCTAACTCACCTTTGTAAAAAGGCTGTTAGTGAGCCAATATTGGGAGCATGCAAGTATAATAAAGCAAAAGTTAATGATCCTTACTCATTTTGTGACAAGTTTGATTGCATACCTTGCAAAATGAAAGTAATGACAAGTTGCCATAAGCTGAGAGTAGATCTTAAGGAAGTCAGTATTGAGTCTTCGGCTAAAAAGGAAAATGCACATCAATCAATGAACTCTATTCTTTCCGAATCATCAAATTCTAGTTCTACCAAATCTGTTAACAAGAAGAAAGTACCCAACACTTTTTACGTTGCTAAACACACTTAATCCTCATTGTGTGCAGGGAAAAATGAAGAAGGTCATATGGATCATAGACAGTGGATGCTCAAGACATATGACAGGTGATATGGCCCTGCTATCACAATTTGAGGAGATGGCTGGCCCATTAGTGACTTTTGGAGACAACAAAAAAGGTTTCACAATGAGATATGGCAAGATAATTTCTGGAAATATTGTCATTGAAGATGTAGAACTGATAGCTGGTCTTGAGGTGAATCTCTTGAGTGTTAGCCAATTTACAGATAAAGGATTCAATGTTTTATTTGACAAAGGAGAATGCTTAATTATCAACAAAAATGCTGGTGAAACTGCTTTGAAAGGAGAAAGTAAAGGAAGCTTATTTATTGCATACATGACTCAGCAAATGAGGATGGAATTTGTTGCTTCTACACCAAGGCATCTGAAGAATGAAGCAAGATGTGGCATAAAAAGCTCTCTCACTTGAATTATAAGGCAATCAATACTCTAGTGAAAAAGGAGTTAGTGAGAGATATGCTAAATCTGGAGTTTGCTCAAAATGAGGTCTGTAAGTCTTGTCAAAATGGAAAAATGAAGAAATCAAGGGACAAGAGTAAAATAGTGAATTCCATAAGTGCACCTTTGCAACTTATTTACATGGACTTATTTGGACCAGTAAATGTCTTATCAATTTCAAGAAAGAAGTATACATTTGTGATGGTGGATAAATACTCAAGTTACATATGGGTAGAATTTATACACTATAAGGATGGAACTCCACACATCATAATTGAACGCATCAAGAAGATTGAGAAGCAGGCTGAAGATCAGAATTGTGTCAACATGTTGAGGAATAACAATGACACATAATTCATAAATGCAGCTTTAACTGAATTACTGCAAAGACACGGGCATTGTTCAAGAATTTTCAGCAGCTAAGACACCTTAACAAAATGGTGTTGTTGAAAGGAAAAATAGAACATTAGTTGAGGCTGCTAGAACAATGTTGCACGATGATAAATTACCAACAAGTTTTTGGGAAGAAGATGTGGACATTGCTTTCTATACTCAAAATAGATATCTCATCAACAAAAATCTTGGCAAATCACCCTACTCAATCTTATCCAAAAGAAAGCCTACTGTGAAGCATCTTCATGTGTTTGGAAGAATGTGTTTTATTTTAAAAGATAACTCCGAATATGTGGGAAAATTTGACTCTAAGGTTTTGAAGCAATTTTTTTGGGATATTTATTGGAGAGAACTGCCTACAAAGTCTATGTGATTGAGAAAAAGAAAATTATGGAAAGCAAAGATGTAACTTTTGATGATGACAAGTGTCCAGGCTTGGAATGCCTTAATGAAAATGAAGCCGAGACCCTGAAATTTGAAAATCTCAACATTGATAGTGATTCTGAGGATGAAGCTAAAATTAATATAAATCACAGAATAGATGAAGAGTCAACTGAACAAGTGAATCATGAGAATGGAAGCTCATCTCACACACCAAAATTTGATAGCATAAACTCAGGGGGGGGAGGAGGAGAAATTCTGCAAGTCATGCCAATGGTGAAGGAAATGCAGAAAACTCAAGTCAACAAACTCACCCCAGGAAATGGGATAGGAGTCACACAAGAGGAGCAATTATTGGTGATCAAACTGTTGGAGTGAGGACTAGATTTGCAACTGCAAATGAATGTCTTCATGCATATTTTCTTTCACAAGTTGAGCTTAAGAAAACTGAGGAAGCTCTACTTGATCCTGATTGGATATTTGCTATTCAAGATAAGCTAAATCAGTTTGAAAGAAACAAAGTTTGGGAGTTGGTTCCTGCACCAAAGAACAGAAGTGTAATTGGAACAAAATGGGTGTTCAGGAACAAAATGGATGAAAATGGGATTATCACCATGAATAAAGTAAGGCTATTTGCAAAAGGCTACTCATGGGAGGAATGAATTGATTATGATACAACTTTTGCTCCAGTTGCAAGACTTAAAGTAATAAGGATCTTTCTTGCATTTGCTGCACACTTAAATTTTAAAGTGTATCAAATGGATGTGAAGAGTGCATTCCTTAATGGTGAGTTGGAAGAAGAAGTTTATGTGCAACAACCACCTGGCTTTGAAAATCGAAAATTTCCAAACTTTGTGTACAAACTACTCAAGGCTCTCTATGGACTAAAGCAAGCACCTAGAGCTTGGTATGACACACTGTCAAAATTATTGCTTAAACATGGATTTATTAGAGGTACAATTGACAAGACTCTCTTCTACAAGCAGCATGGTAAAGATATGATTCTAGTTCAGATCTATGTAGATGATATCATCTTTAGTTCTACTAATGAAAAGTTATGTCAAAGATTCCCAAAGCTCATGCAGAGTGAATATGAAATGAGTATGATGGGAGAACTACGTTACTTTCTTGGACTTCAAGTCAGTCAAAGAAGTGATGGGATTTTTATTAGCCAAACTATGTATGTCAAGGATTTATTGAAGAAGTTTGGCATGGTAGATTGTTCACCTAAATCTACACCTATGTCTACAACTACTAAGTTGGATGAAGACAAGAAAGGAAAACGTGTAGACATTTCATGTTATAGAGGAATGATTGGATCTTTGCTGTATTTAACTGCTAGTAGACCAGACATTATGTTTGCCACATGTCTAGATTTCAAGCCAATCCAAGGGAATCACATTGGATGGCTGTGAAGAAAATTTTCAGATATCTAAAGGGGACTCCATACTTGGGATTATGGTATCTTAAGGGAACAGGGTCTGAAGCTGTTGGATACACAGATGCATATTTTGCTGGATGCAGGGTTAACAGAAAGAGTACTAGTAGAAGCTGTCAGTTTCTTGGACAAAGACTTGTATCCTGGTATAGCAAGAAACAACAATCTGTGTCAACTTCCACTGCTAAGGCTGAATACATAGCTGCTGGAAGTTGCTGTGCTCAAGTGCTTTGGATTAAAAATCAGCTAATGAATTATGGCCTAGTGTTACCCAAAATTTCAATTATGTTTGACAATACTAGTGCGATATCTATTGTGGCTAATCCATTTAATCATTCTAGAACAAAGCACATTGATGTAAGGTACCATTTTATTAGAGAAAATGCTAGAAATGGTACCAATGAGCTTATTTTTGTTCCAACAGAAAAATAGTTAGCTAACATTTTTACTAAACCTTTGGATGGAGCTACTTTCACTCGACTTGTAGGTGAAATTGGAATGCTAAATTCTTCATCCTAAAGGTAAGAACTCGGTTAATATTTTGCAGCAGATTGATTTCTAATAAATCAAAATTAATTTGATTTAATTGGAAATTAATTAAAATATGAGTTATAAATATTTCAAAAATCTCTGTATATTTATTTTTCAAAATTCAAAATTTAGCTTGGAATTTTCCAGTTCTAAGAAAACTTTCTAAATGTTGATTTACATTTTCAATATATGAAATTAGCATAGGACGGAATCAAAAAGATCAAAAGTATTTAGAGAACTGAGTTCTCGATAAGTCTAATTGACTTCTCGACAAGCCATTTTAAGACTTCTCGACTGAGTTCTCGATAAGTCATTTTTCTGACTTCTCAAAGGACTTCTCGACAAGCTTTATTATGACTTATCGATAAGTCATTGTAGAGTTCTCTATAAGTGCTAACTTACAGAGTTCTCTACAAGTATAAATTTTAGATTTATCAATAACTCAGAACTGAGATAATTTAATTTAATAAATTATTTTGGTAAAATACTTTTGACAAAATTAGTATGATTTTATTTTAATTTATTCAAATAAAAATTGGAAACAATTTAGTCCATTCAGGACAAACTAGGTATTTATTTGACATCTCGACAAGTCATTTTCTAGTTCTCGATAAAAGTCAAGAAAATGACATATCGATATGTATTTATTCTCTCAATATGACTTCTCGATAAGCAAATTCCAAACGTTCATTTTTAGTTCTCGACAAGTCATTTACCATTTATTATAAATACCTAGACATCTCGACATACACCTCTCTACGCCTTCGAGATCTCTAAGTGACCTAATTATTCCAATTCTCAAGCGCTCTCTCGCGTTTTAAACTCTTTCTCTCTAATTTTTCTTATCCACTAAAATTTACTCCTTTAAAATGGCACTAAACAATGTTAGAGCTGCAATCCCCAAGGATGGAACCATCTATCTCTCTTTTACAGATGCTAATCAAGCTCCTAACAGTTTCAAGGGGTTTGTTAAATTTTTGTTTAAGTGTTATCTTGCAGAAGCTCTAACTTCTAATCGAATCATCTACTTGGATGTTTTGCATGAATTCTGGAGAACAGCTGTAGTGAGGACAGTTGTGCATGACAACTATGTATCAATTGTGGTAAACTGCTCTATTGGAGGGCAACATGTGGAGTTTATGAGCAAGATGTGAATCAAGCTCTGGGCATTCCAACTGAGCAAATGATGGAGATTCCTACTCAACAGGAGCTGGATGAGTTCATGGACTTCATCAATTACAGTGAGAGAATCAACCTGGCTAGTCTAAACCAGAAGAATCTGAGAAGAGAATGGTCCTTCTTGTTTGAATCCATCATAAGGGCCTTCACTTAGAGAAAGACAGGATATGATAACATAGCAAGTGTGATCCAGAAGCTGGTGTCTCCACAACTCACAATGCCCCTAGCTACCAGAGGTAAGGAAATCTTCTTTCCTAGATTTATAATGTTTGCTTTAAATCATAAAGTGCATGACATTCATATGCTTAATGGTATAGATAGTACAAAAATAGGAAATTGTAAGTTCGTTTTCAAAGTTCTATTTGGTTCACTTACTACTAAAAATAAGGTACCTACAAGAATTAAAATCACTCCATTTATGATGGAGAGATTCAGGACTTACCCTTACCTTATGCTTGACAGGAGGTCTAACATTGAACCTAGTACATCAATGGCTCCTGTCCCTGTGGAAGTAAAAACACAGGACAACCAATAGGGGCCTTCCCAAGCTGAAACCCTTCCTTATGTACCACTAGAAGATAGGAAACTAACCACTTCATCCTCTCAAAAGGCTGAAGTGAGTAAAAAGAAGAGGAAGCAGGTACCCTTGAAAGTAGTTACTGAGAGTGGTGAGGATAATTCAGAACTTGAGTCTTATCTGGTCAGAAAACCAAAGAAGGCAAAACAAACTCAGTTGACCACTCAAGCCACCTATGCACCTTCCCAACTGGATGCAGTTATAAACCAGTAAATTAAACAGACTCTAGAGGCATCCTCTCAACAGGGTGTCTCTATTGAACAATGCATCCACCTAAATGCATCTTGTAAAGAGTCTGCACCAGCATTTTAACAAGTTCAAGTATATGAAAGAAGAAGAAAGGATGGCACACACAAATAGAGCACATCTTATGAAGCTCCCTTATCTACTCAAGGGGAGCTGCCAACACTCAACTCTGAAATTCAAAATTTAATTTCTAAAATTTCTTCTTCATTTAATCAAACACTTAAATCTAATTCTCAATTGTTGACAACATCATGTGACCTGGTTCAAGAAACCATGCTCACCACCCATGAACTAAATTTAGTTGGTGAGAGGCTACATGCTGGGGTAGACCTTGATTATACCAACACAAACACAGGGGTTTCTTCAATTTTTGTTAGTCGCTAAACACGCGCTAATAATACACGCAAGTATACGAGTTCGCAAGTAGTATAGAATATTTTCTAGTTCGTTCCCACAGAGACTGTATTGATTAACTAATTAATTCATGCACCGAAGCAACAATGTATGGTTATTATTCAATGTTAAAATGATAACAAAGCGAGGTTATGTATAACTAAGAATTAAACTAATAATTATAACTACGAGAATAAGATTGATTGAATTAATATGAATGATAACATGGGATTCTAACTTCATTGAATACTTCATTCAATAGCCTTGTTGTTCTTAAACTTAGCATGCAATGGTGATGATACTAATCAGACAACACGAAACTGATAAACGCCAACTTTCGTTGCACGAGTACCATTCTACCAGATATCCAAAAAAAAGATAGAACCTGAATAGGCACAAATTATATTGAGACCCTATATGTCTATAGAATTTGACAACATAAAGGTTTAAGCACAAGTTATCTATCTTGATTACATATGGCAAGTAAGATGGTTAAAATTACCTACGGATCATGCAGAACAATACATGAACCTATACTAGCATGGCAAGTTCTAAATCCTTAAATTCACTTTCGCTTCATTAAGAATTAACATGCTATCTTATAAGTTCGCGACACTCACAAGACGAATACGCACAACCAATACTAGGATATCATACAATCACCACACACTAAGGCATCAAATAATTTAACTAAAGAAATCCATAAATAAATCCGCTAGAACCCCATGATAACGATTAGCCCATAATCGAACTCATCGCCAACGTAGGTTCCAATGAAAACATGATATAGAAAATGTAATCTTTATACGAATAAATAAACCAAAGTACAAACAAGTGTAAAGGTTCAACAAAACAAGAAACAAGCTTCCAAATTACAAGTAAAAAAACAAGAATAAACTAGTTTGTCTTCGCCTTTGTTGAATTGTGCCAAAAGGTCTCTTGCCGTCTTCTCCTCTGCTTGATGTCCTAATCTCCCTTTAAAAATGACATAGAGTTGAGTTTATATAGTAGTCCATGCATCCCAGGAGTCCAGCAAATTAAATTATAAAAGAATCAGGATTTGTTTATCCCGACCCAGCGCGGTTGCGTGCTTCACCAGCGCGGGCACCCTGACTTCCTGCTCTCCCAGCGCGGGCGCGCCTGCCTTCTGCCAAAAAATATTTTTTTCTTCTTTTTTATTCCTTGCAGCTTCGAGCCAATCTTTCAAGCTTTTATTCCAACACATCCTAAACACCATATTAGCATCAAAACAATGCCAATTCACCTGATTCACGAGGTAAAGCCTGAAATGCAAAAACACTTGAAAACATGTTAAAATACAAATAACTTCAGCACAAATACACTAACTCAAAGCTTATTAGAGCATAAATAAGTGTCATAAATGCCAGTTAACACACCCCCAAACTTGAATCGATGCTTGTCCTCAAGCATAAACAGACTTAAAGAATAAAATGCATGAATGCAACGATTCTCAATAGAATAACTAGACCAATCAACCAGCAACACCTCAGTAAATGCAATTATTCGCATAAAGATCCATCAAATCTCACAAATCAATCTACACACCAAACACGTGCGTGTGTGCAAATGCTTATAGATATACTATCGTAACTAGATCGACAATCATAACTCACTACTTATCAAAACAATCGCAAGTTTATAAGTAGAATAAAAGCTAGACTCAAAATAACTTATAACACTTGAATTCTTATATCGGAGTTAACATGGATTCATGCTTTTTATTCATAACAACACAAATATGCTTATTTGATCATGCAATGAGTGCGGTCAACAAAAGACTTATACAATAGCACCCATGTAGCGAACATTAAATTAGCAGATCCCAGACTATAGAAGCCTTAGGTCACTAGGCACAAAGTCCCCTAAGAACTTAATAACTCGAGTACTAAAGTGCCCACTCGTGATCAATTATACATAACACTTATTCTTTTCTTTTTTTTCTCTTTTCAACAATTTCTAAATGAGTACGTTTCGCTCCATCTCATTCAACCCTAGACTACTCATAAAAATATGAGCCGGCTACTAGCCATTTGACACCTAGCCATACAACCATCAATGAAATCCAATTTCTCCAATTTTTAAATATCCATGTCTTTTATTATTAAGAGAATACCCTAAATTCTAAATATAAACAAGCGATTAAACCTCGACAAACAAACAAACCATGACTATGATCTAGCACTGTAGCAACCTATAAGACTTAGTGAAATACAAGTGTCTCTAGCATGCAAATCAATCCAATAAGACTCAACATCACTAAATACGGCATCACTACACTAACATCAATATCACCAATCAATCGGAAAAATTATCTAAGGGAATCATGATATAATGCAAATGCATGAAACTACATGAACAAAGTATCATAAGACTATCAAACTATATGAAATAAAACTATCAAGAACATGCAAACTATATGAAACTCACACAAATATATTCCTTCAACTACTACCCCCCAAACTTAAAATATTCACTGTCCTCAGTGAAGGTAATAGTAAGGAATCAGGCATACCTACTGTGTATCAGAATTCTCACCCTCAACGGGTGGAGTGTCAGGTGTGTCCGGAGGCAGATACACGGAGTCCTCACCAAATACTAGCCACTGGATGTCAACTCCGGTGGCTCTAAAAGTTATCCCAAGTGCCTCGGTGACATCGCGTGAAAAATGACTATGGATGTCGTGCATCACATCCATCCTCCGTGCTAGACGCCTATACTGTGTCGAACTCAAACCAGCTCCCATCTCTACTCCCACCGCCTCCTCCTGCTGCTGCTGCGACGAACCAGCCTCCTCTCCATACAGAGCCCTCAAAGCTGCTCGCCAGGCATGCTGAGAACCTCCTGTTGTAGCTGCCTCCATAGGTACACCACCCGGTAGATGAGCATAAGATTAACCGAGCGCTCTTAGGATCAGGCTTCCCTCCATACTACTCAAACATGCTCTGTAGCGTAGCACTGTCAATAGGAGCAGTGGGAAGCTACAGCTGCTCATGTGCTGGCCAATGAATACCAACTACCACGCACAACTTCGTCACCACCGACGCATACGGAATAACACCTGTAGTACTTCCCCTCAAAAACCTCAGGACCCCCTGATATATCACCATCCCCAAATCAGTGTAATCACCTTGCAGAATCCCCCAGAACAGACAACCACGCTCCACCGTAATCTCATGCACATGTGAAGATGGCATGATGTTAGCACAAATAAAAGAGTTACAAGCACGTGCAAACCTGTTCATGCATGACGTAGGATACGTGGAATAATTAGTAGTGCCCCTCTTGAACTTCCAATGAGTCTCAGGCACACACAGAGTAGCAACAATAAGATCCAAATCAAAGTCCTTCGGTGTCTTATCGTTCCATGTCACCTGACCCACCTTCCTTGCAGGCTGCTCAATCACCCTCCTGATAGCCTCTGTACTGTACTCAACAGTCATCCCTCTCACCACCGTGAAACCATTCTTCTCCGCCTTTGCGTTGGCGTAAAACTCCTGCACAACACTCATGAGCACAGCAGCAGGAGGCTCACAAAAAGGAACCCATCCCAACTCAAGGATCATCTCCAAAAGTTTACCATCGCTCCCTGATAGAGAAAACCCTCTCTCTTTAGCAATAGGCTTCAAGAGAAGCCTCTTGTACTCCTCTTCAGCCCCGGGAGTAGAAAATCTGGGCCTCACACCACCCGCAGATAAAGAGTCGGTGGTGCTGCTATTGACTTGTGTTCTCTGTCTTTTGGGTGCCACTGGGATTGAAAAAGAAAGAATAAAAGCTTAAGTGTCTAGAGAGAATTTTTGTTTGAGAGTTTGTGGATTGGTGGAGAAGTAGTATGCAAGTGTATGTATTTATAGGTGAGGGGGTGTGAATTCAATAAGGAATAGAAGTGGGAATTGATTATGGGAATTGTGGGAATAATGGAATTGATTAGGAGAGGGAATTATGGGATCTGGAAGAGTAAAAATTGGGTTAGAATTGATTTTGGAATTAACATCCCGATTTTTTCTAATAAAATTGCTATTTTAATTTTTTTTTCTCGAACAGGGACCCAGCGCGGCCGCGCTCAAACTCTGAAATACCGGCACGGGTGCGCGCTAGGATAGCACGAGCGTGCTTGGTTTCTGGAAAGACGACGCAGTCGTGCGCTTGATTAGTGCGGGCGCACTCAACTTCTATAATTGGCCCTGAATTTTTTTCTTTTTCTGAGTTTTTTATGATTTTCTCTTTTTTTCTTGCTTCCTCTACCTAGTAATGTACAACATACTTGGGTTGCCTCCCAAGAAGCGCTTCTTTTACGTCATTAGCTCGACATAGAATCTTGAGATCAAGTGGACAATAAAATGGCACTAACCACCTCGCGGTTTTCCGTGTCACCATAGTAATGCTTCAATCGTTGACCATTAACCTTGAATGCTTGGCCCGGATCATTCTCAAAAATTTCCACTGCTCCATTTGGAAACACAATTTTGATTATGAAGGGCCCTGACCATCTTGACTTCAACTTTTCAAGAAAAAGACGGAGACGAGAGTTGAATAAAAGAACTTTTTGCCCTAGCATAAATTTCTCGAGCACTAGACCCCGATCGTGCCACCTCTCTACTTTCTCCTTTTACATTTTATTATTCTCATAAGCTTGAAGTCGAAACTCATCAAGTTCATTCAATTGAAGCATCCTCTTCTTTCCAGCCGCATCCAAATCCTGATTTAATTTCTTCAAAGCCCAATATGCTTTATGCTCAAGCTCCACAGGCAAATGACACCCCTTACCATAAACCAACTGAAATAGCGACATTTCCAATGGAGTCTTATATGCTGTTCTATATGCCCAAACAGCTTCATCAAGCTTAAAAGACCAATCTTTCCTTGATGGACACACAACCTTCTCTAGAATACGCTTGATCTCTCTGTTAGATACCTCAGCTTGATTATTCGTCTGACGATGATAAGCGTTCACATTATACCTTTTCATCATAGCAGTGAACTTGCGATTGCAAAAATGCGACCCCTCATCACTGATTATGACTCTTGGAGTTCCTAACCTTGTGAATATTTGCTTGTGAAGAAAATTAAGAACCACTTTCACATCGTTTGTTGGCAATGCCTTAACTTCAGCCTATTTTGACACATAATCAACCACCAACAGGATATACTGATTGTTGCAAGATGAGACGAATGGCCCCATGAAGTCAATTCCCCAAACATCGAAGACCTCAACCTCGAGAAGCACATTAAAAGGAATCTCATCCTTCTTAGACATATTACCCACCCGTTGACATCGATCATATTTCAAAACGAACTGATGAGCATCTTTAAACAATGTTGGCCAATGAAAACCTGCTTCAAAAACACGAGCTGCTATCTTTTCTCCACCATAATATCCTCCATAAGCCGTTGAATGGCAATCTCGCAAGATCCCCCCCCCCCGTTTCGCTGTAAGGAATACATCTTCTCATGATTTGGTCAGCTCCTTGGCGAAAAAGAAATGGCTCATCCCACATATACCACTTCACTTCATGTAGAAACTTCTTCCTTTGAGCATACGATAAGTCGGGAGGCATGACATTACTCACAAGGTAGTTCACAATATCTGCAAACCATGGTTCTTCTTCTTGCACTCCAAACAACTGCTCATCGGGAAAAGACTTATTTATCAATGTCTTATCCAATAAAGTAGCATTAGGATTCTCTAAACGTGAGAGATGATCAACAACTTGATTTTCAGTTCCTTTTCTATCCTTGATCTCTAGTTCAAATTCTTGGAGCAAAAGAACCCACCGAATCAATCTAGGCTTCGAGTCCTTCTTTGAGATGAGATATCGAATGGCGGCATGATCAGTGAAAACTGTCACCTTAGTCCCAAGTAGATAAGATCGAAATTTCTCAAAATCGTAGACAATCGCCAAAAGTTCTTTCTCCGTAGTAGTGTAATTCAGTTGAGCACCATTTAGAGTCTTACTAGCATAATAGACTACATGAAATATGTTGTTCTTTCTCTGCCCAAGAACTACTCCAACTGCATAGTCACTTGCATCACACATCATCTCAAAAGGCTCATTCTAATCAGGTGCAGTTATGACAGGTGCCGTGATTAAACTCTTCTTCAATATTTCAAAAGCTGCAAGACACTCGTCATCGAATTTTAAAGGAACATCTTTCTCTAATAGACTACACAAAGGTTTTAAAATTTTCGATAAGTCCTTGATGAAATGCCTGTAGAAACTCGCATGACCAAGAAAACTGCGAATCCCCTTGACAGGAATAGGTGGAGGAAGATTCTCAATGACCACCACCTTGGCCTTGTCCATCTCTAGACCCTTATTAGAAACCTTGTGCCCGAGAATAATGCCCTGACACACCATAAAATTATATTTCTCCCAATTGAGAACAAGATTGGTCTCAACACACCTCTTGAGAATGTGTTCCAGATTCTGCAAGCATTCATCAAAAGAATCGCCAAAGACTGAGAAGTCGTCCATGAACACCTCCACATTCTGGCCAATCATGTCAGAAAAGATGGCCATCATACATTTCTGAAATGTGGCTGGTGCACCACACAGACCAAAAGAAACTCGTCTGAAGGCGAAAGTACCAAATGGACAAGTGAAGGTAGTCTTCTCCTGATTTTCCGGAGCGATACAAATCTGATTGTAACACGAATAGCCATCCAGAAGACAGTAATACTCATGATCGGCCAACCTATCAAGAATCTGATCAATGAAAGGCAATGGAAAATGGTCTTTCCTAGTGGCTTTGTTCAGCTTCTGATAGTCCATGCAGACTCTCCACCCCGTGACTGTTTGTGTAGGAATAAGCTCATTCTTTTCATTTGTTACCACAGTAATTGCACCTTTCTTTGGCACATATTGAACCGGGCTTACCCATGAATTGTTAGAGGTAGGATAGATGATCCCTGCATCTAGCCACTTCAGAATTTCCTTCTTCACTACCTCCTTCATGATAGGATTAAGTCTTCTTTACTACTCGACTATAGGATTGCTACCTTCCTGTAGCAGAATTTTATGCATACAGTAAGAAGGGATGATCCCCTTGATATCTACTATAGTCCATCTAATTGCCAACTTGAATTTTCTCAGAATCCTCAAAAGCTTTTCCTCATCACTACCTGAAAGGTCATATGCAATAATAACAGGCAGAGTAGATGCATCACCTAAATATACATACCTCAAATGCTCAGGTAAAGGCTTAAGTTCAAGAGATGGGGCTTCCTCAAAAAAAGGCTTGAGGCGTTTAGGAGCTTTGTTCAATTCCTCCATTCCAAGGGATGTAAAAGGCATATCAATCTTCCTTTTCCAGGGAGAAGCATTCAAATACTTCAATTGTTCTTCACCTTCGTCATCTTCACTGTCTGAATTCCCCAATAAGGGTTTTTCTAAGGCATCAGACCTTAGCAATTGATCAAGTTCTGATGTGACCACCGAATCGACTAACTCCACTTTTAAGCACTCCTCATTATTAGTAGAAAATTTCATAGCATTGAACACACTGAAGGTAACATCCTGATCTAATACTCGCATTGTAAGCTCACCCTTCTACACATCTATCAAAGTTCGGCCAGTTGCCAAAAAAGGTCTTCCCAAGATTATGGGAATCTTCTTATCTTCCTCGAAATCTAGAATAACAAAATCAGCAGGGAAGATGAGTTTATCAACCTTGACCAAGACATCCTCCACAATACCTCTCGGATATGTAATAGAAGGGTCGGCCAACTGCAAAGTCATATAAGTTGGTTTTGGATCAGGCAAGTCCAACTATTTGAAGATTGATAAAGGCATCAGATTGATGCTAGCTCCCAAGTCACATAAGCATCTGTCAAAAGACACGTTTCCAATCATACAGGGAATAGTAAAGCTTCCTGGATCTTTAATCATCAGAGGCAACTTCTGTTGCAGCACAACACTGTATTCCTCCGTGAGAGCGACAGTCTCTACATCATCTAGCTTCACTTTCCGAGAGAGAATATATAACGACCCGTATATTTTTATTATTATTTAAATATGTAATTATGAAATAAATAATTAAATAAAATATTTGTGTGGGTTCAGTCAGTGGGTTATTACTCTATCGCTATGTGTATGTGATTACTAGTGTGTGGAATTGAACTGCGTGGTTAATTAATGAATTGTATTACTTTGTATCATTTTTAAAAATGGTGTTATTGTAGTTTTATTTCCATAAATACTTGGATTGTCTCTAAAAATTGTTTTTATGACTTTGTAATTTCAATAATTATTTTTAGGACTTTATAAAATTGAGAAATCGATATTTCATTAATTATTTATTTTTAAATGATTTTCTGAGTGTGTTTAATGGTAAAATCCATATTTAATTATAGAAATATTCAAAAATTATGAAACTTATATTTTAATAAGTTCAGTCAGTGGGTTATTACTCTGAGAATTTTAAAATTATTTTGTGAATTTTCGGAGTTAGTTTCACCCGCGCGTCGATTCTTTTAATTGATAAAAGCGGGTATAAGTTGTGTTTTAGGAATTGTTTAAAAATTTCAAAATTTATGTTTTTATAAACTTCAGGATATTTGTAACATTTTAAGACTATTCTCGTGATTTTCTGAACTTGTTTTGAATATAGCTTGGTTCGCTATTTGTGAAATGCGGATACAAGTTGCATTTCAAAAATATTTTAAAAATTAAGAAAATTTTATTTTATCAGTTTCCATATATTCCGAGAATTTTAGAATTATTTCAGTAATTGTTTGAGTTTTATTTACACGCATCTTAGTTCGTTAAAAATGGCAAATTCGGGACAAAAATCAGGCTTGTGCGCAGGGGCAGGACACGTGTTTAGCTGCTATGCATTTGGGTTGATACGTGGCTTGAGGAAAAGAAATCAAAATGAAAACATAATAAAAAAAACCAAAAACCCCCACCCCCTGTTCTTATCCCTCAAGCTCTCAATCTCTCTCGCGGCTTAGTGTCTCTCTCGATTAAAATCTTTCACCTCACCCTCCCTCTCATCCTGTCTCGCCTGTTACTTCAGTTTTCTGGTGCTCCGGCCGCCTGTTTCTCCGTTTTATGGTGATACAGTCAGTCAATGGTGTTAGGAATATATGTATTACTTTGATGATAAGTTAAACAAAATACTTAAGTAGAAATCTAGTGTTTGTATCCTCAACGGATAAGACCATCTTGGCTATTCGTTGATGGAGTGGCTTTACTTTGAAATAAGTAAGAATTGTAGCACATTACAGTTTCTGTATTTAAGTTATAATTCTTAGAAGTTGTGGGAAATTATAAGTCATGTTGACTACTTGTGGATATGCAAATCGGAGGGCTAATTGTAAATATTTCATGCCTTGTAATTTTGTGTAAATGAAGTAGTATCAACTGATAGATTAAAGGCCTTCAACGGATGAGAAACAAAGCTTCAACAGATGTCTCTAAAGCTTCAACGGATAACATCCATCAACGGATGAGTGCATCAACGGATTAAGCTTCAACTGCTAAAGCATCAACGGATAAAGCCATCAACGGATGAAAGCTTCAACGGATGCTCAGTTCCATAGCAGTTGATAGTGACAATTCATAAGCTGACAAAGGCACATGGGTTGACAGAGACAATTGTAATGTGGTATCCTCTTGGAGGAATCAAGAAAAAGCAGCATTTCCATTCTGGTGCAAACAAGGAAGTATTCAAAAATTCACAGATTATCTCATATTGCATTGGATAGAGAAATGAAGAAGAAACATCTGAAGAACTATTTTATAATTGTATTTTATCTTTGTCTTCACTTGTAAACTTGGTGATAAATATAAACCAAGTTGCAGCTAGTAATTAGATGTGAATTTTCCAAAGCTGTTTAGAAAAACATACAGAGAAAATTATCTAGTTTGTACTAGGAAGCAGTTGTGATCAATTCTTTGTATCACAGATTTTCTGAAATACATATCTCTGGTGGAACAACAAATCCACCAGAAAAGTTTTTAAAAGCCTTTGTGTTCTTTACATTTGTGTCTTGAATATACATCTGTCTGCACCTGATCAAAGCAATTCGCACACATCTGTTCATCATACACTTAGCTTTTGAAACTGCTCAAAACTTGAAAAAGTTTTGAGATTTACATTCAACCCCCCTTCTGTAAATCTCATTGTTAGTTCCTTGGGAATAACAATTGGTATCAGAGCAAGCTCTTGACATACAAAGAGTTTAAAGATCTATTCTACTAACATCATGAGTAAGAAGGATATTGGAGTGAAGATTCCAATCCTGGAAAGAGATAATTACCATCACTATAAAGTGAAGATGCATCTACATCTTCTCTCTCAAGATGAAAGCTACATCAACTGCATTGAGAATGGTCCTCACATCCCTCACAAGGTGGCCACAGCTGCCACTGCCACAGTTGCTGTTGGATAGTCAATTCCCAAGCCAAAAGCAGAATGGACTGATGAAGATATTGAAGAGGTTCACAAGGACAAGAAGGCCATGAACATTCTGTTTAATGGCCTAGACAAAGATATGTTTGATATTGTCATTAACAGCCAAACTGCTAAGGAAATTTGGGATATTGTACAACTTATTTGTGAAGGTACTGAACAAGTTAGAGAAAATATAATGCAGCTTCTCTTTCAACAATATGAATATTTTCATTCTGAAGAAGGAGAATCATTGAATGATACCTTCAATAGATTTCAGAAACTGTTGAATGGATTGAAGCTGTATGGCAGAGTGTACCAAGTCAAGGATTCTAACTTAAAATTTCTGAGGTCTCTACCAAGGGAATGGAAGCCTATGACTGTTTTATTAAGGAATTCTCAAGATTATAAGGACTTCACACTTGAAAGATTATATGAAATTTTGAAGACCTATGAACTTGAGATGGAGCAAGATGAGCTGTTGGAGAAGGGAAAGAGAAAAGGTGGATCAATTGCACTTGTAGCTGAAAATGAGAGAACTGAAGCCAAGAATGAAGAAAAGACAATGCCAAGTCTCAAAATTGGCACAAGCAAATCAGAATCAAGCAAGGGAATGGAGCAAGCAGCTGAGGTTGAAGACAACTCCAGTCAAGATGACTCTGATGATGTTGATGAACATCTGGCTTTTCTGTCCAGAAGGTTTGCAAAGATGAATCAAGAAAAACACTAGAGCCACTAAGCTAAATAAGAACATGGTGGACAAATCCAAGTTCAAGTGTTATAACTGTGGCACAAGTGGACACTTTGTAAGTGAGTGCAGAAAGCCAACTTCTGAAAAGAAGAAATTTGAGCAAGTGGATTACAAAAAGAAATATTTCGAATTGCTCAAACAAAAGGAAAGGGCTTTTCTGACTCAGGAAAATGACTGGGCAGCTGATGGAGCCAATGAAGATGATGATATGGAGTATGTCAACTTAGCCCTGATGGCTAATTCTGATGAAAATGAAACTAGTTCATCAAGCAACCAGGTAATTACTACTGACCTCTCTCAGCTTTCTAAAAATGAATGCAATGAAGCTATAAATGATATGTCCAATGAATTATATCATTTACGTGTTTCCCTTAAATCACTGGCTAAAGAGAACACAAGAATTAAAGAGAATAATTTGTTTTTAAGTGATAAGAATGCTGTGTTAGAGGGTAAGGTAATTGAGCTTGAAAAGATTAAAATCAAATGCTTATCTGTTGAGAGTGAACTAGAAGAGTCTGTTAAGAAAGTAGAAGTTCTTTCTAGACAACTAAAATGTGAGCAAAAGGTAATTAAGGCCTGGAAAACATCTAGGGATGTTACTGCTCAAATTGTCAAGGTTCAAGGAATTGAATCACTCTGTGAGAATGCCTGGAAGAAAAACAAAAAGGAAATAGAATTAATTGATGGACTGTCAACGGATGTGGGATCAACGGATGATGAAAGTCATCTGTTGAAGGAAGAAAAGGAGCATCCGTTGAAGGCTCATCAATTGAAACAGGAAAATGATTCTAAAAGGAATAATTTGAAAAATCTCAGTAAGAAGTTTGGTTCAACTTCCAAGAAATTTGTCAAAGAAGAAGCTAGCACATCCAAATATGTCAGTAAGGTGAATATAGGACACATGACTTTATATCAGTTGAAAAATAGGCTTAAGTTGGTTGAGGATAAAAAGGAAACTAAAAGAAAATCTAATAGAAATGGGAAGGTAGGGATTAACAAACACAACAGTTACACACCTGATAAGTATGCTCCTAGAAAAAGTTGTGTGCATTGTAGTAGTGTTAATCATCTATCTGCTAACTGCAAATCTGTTAAGAATGCTCCCATGCCTTTAACCCCTTCCATGCCTAACATGTCTATGTCACCACTGCATGCTATGTCTGTTATGTCTCAACAGAATCCATATACATATTTTGTAAACATGCCATTTGTTAATAATCTTTATTTTGCTACATTTAGCATGCCTCAAATGCCATACAACATGCCCATGTGGAATAATATGTTTGCACAATCTATGCCTTATCAAATTCAACCAAATATGCTAAATGATTCTGTGACTAACCCTACACTTCAACCAACTACATCTGAGATCAAGGTTGACTCAAAGTTACCTAAGTCAAAAGGTGCAGGAAGTTTGAAGTCTAGGAAAAAGACTAACAAGGCTGGACCCAAGGAAACTTGGGTACCAAAATCAACTTGATTTGATTTTGTTGTGTGCAGGGAAAAAGAAGGAATCTATGGTACTTGGACAGTGGTTGTTCAAGGCACATGACAGGAGATTTCACCCTGCTCACAGAGTTCAAGGAGATAGCTGGCCCTAGCATAACCTTTGGAGATGACAACAAAGGGTTCACTATGGGATATGGCTTGATTTCAAAGGAAAATGTCATCATTGATGAAGTTGCATTAGTCGATGGTCTCAAACACAATCTATTGAGCATCAGTTAACTATGTGACAGAGGGAATACTGTTTCCTTCAATTCTGAAGCTTGTGTTGTCACCAGTAAAAAGGACAACAAAGTGGTTCTAACTGGAGTTAGAAAAGGGAATGTGTACTTGGCTGACTTCAACTCTACAGATGCAGAATCAATTACTTGTCTTTTTAGCAAAGCAAGTCAAGATAAAAGTTGGCTATGGAACCAGAAGCTGTCCCGTTTAAATTTCAAGACAATGAATGATCTAGTCAAAAAGGACTTAGTTAGAGGAATGCCTCTAGTGGAATTCTCAAGGGATGGACTGTGTGATGCTTGTCAGAAAGGAAAGCAAAAGAGAGCATCATTCAGTAAGAAGCTTGAATCAGCAATTGATGAACCATTACAACTGCTACACATGGATCTTTTTGGACCAGTCAATGTATTGTCAATTTCAAGGAAAATATATTGCCTAGTGATTGTAGATGATTTCTCAAAGTTTTCATGGACCTATTTTCTTGGATCAAAGGATGAAGCTAGTGAAATCATTATCAATCATATCAAGAAAGTCAACAACCATCCAGATTTCAATGTAAAGAATATCAGGAGTGACAATGGAACTGAGTTCAGGAATACTACCATGAGGTTGTTCTGTGAAGAAAATAGGATCATGCATGAGTTCTCAGCTCCAAGGACTCCACAACAAAATGGTGTGGCGGAAAGGAAGAACAGATCACTAATTGAAGCTGCAAGAACAATGCTTGAAGAGTCAAAACTCCCAACATACTTTTGGGCTGAGGATGTTAACTGTGCATGTTACACTCAGAATATTTCTCTAATCAATCAGGCAAAAGGCATGACTCCCTATCAATTGTTCAAGAGAAGAAAACCAACCTTAAACTTTCTTCATGTCTTTGGTTGCAAATGTTACATTCTAAGGAACCAACCTGATCACAAAGGAAAGTTTGATACAAAGGTTGATGAAGAGATTTTTGTTGGTTATTCTGCTGGAAAATCATATAGGGTCTACAATCTAAGAACCAACATTGTTATGGAATCTGTGCATGTTGTGTTTGATGATAAAAAGATTGATGGACTAACAGATGAAGGACATCATGAAGGACTTAAATTTGACAACATTGAGATATATTATGATGATAGTGAATATGAGAATGATGAAGAAGACACTTCAAAAAGGATTCAAAATATGCCTTTGGATAATGCACAAAATGCTGCATCAGTTGAAAGTCATAATTCAGCATCCATTGACAGAAGTAATGCAGCATCCGTTGAAAGACAAAGTGCATCATCCGTTAAGTACATAACGGAGCATCCGTTGATCACAGCTCATCAACGGATAATCAATTTACATCGTCAGTTGATAGAACTCCCAGTTCCTTACAAAGGGCCAATAACTCAGGGGGAGTTTCAAACAATCAACACTCTATCTCACATCATGACAATACTAAGGCAACCTCATCTAGAGCTAATCTACCACCTTAAAGGAAATGGACCAAGAATCATCCTTTTGAACTAATCATTGGTGATGCAACATCTAAGGTGCAAACTAGAAGGGCTACTCAAGATGAATGTCTATACAGTAGTTTTCTATCACATGTGGAACCTAATAGAGTGGAAGAAGCTCTGTTGGATCCAGATTGGATTTTAGCAATGCAAGAGGAGCCAAACCAATTTGAGAGGAACAAAGTATAGAAGCTGGTACCCAAGCCAAAGAACAAGAGTTCTATTGACACAAAATGGGTATTCAGAAACAAGATGGATGAAAATGGCATTGTCATAAGGAATAAAGCTAGATTGGTTGCCAAGGGCTATTCTCAACAAGAGGGAATAGACTTTGATGAGACATTTACTCCTGTTACAAGACTTGAAGCCATCAGAATTTTTCTAGCCTATGCAGCCCATGCCAATTTCAAAGTCTATCAAATGGATGTCAAAAGTGCATTTCTGAATGGAGAATTGGAGGAAGAAGTTTATGTGAGCCAACCTCCAGGGTTTGAAGATCCAAATTTTCTAGACCATGTGTATTATCTATTGAAAGCACTCTATGGAATAAAGCAAGCACCTAGAGCCTGGTATGAGACTTTGTCAAAATTTCTCCTAGATAATCACTTCACACGAGGTACTGTTGACAAAACTCTTTTCTTTAGAAATGTTAATGGCTCTACAATACTTGTTCAAATTTATGTAGATGATATTATATTTGGTTCTACAGATGATAAACTTTGTAAAAAGTTTGCTAAGTTAATGCAAAGTAAATATGAAATGAGCATGATGGGAGAGCTGACTTATTTTCTTGGTTTACAAGTTAAACAAGTTAGTGGTGGAATTTTCATTAGTCAAACTAAATATATTTATGATCTTTTAAAGAAGTTTGACTTAATGGAATGTTCATCCGCAAAAACTCCCATGGCCACTGCCACTAAGCTTGAATTAAACAAGGCTGAAAAGTCTGTGGACATTACAAGCTATAAAGGAATAGTTGGTTCACTTCTATATTTAACTGCCAGTAGACCTGATATAATGTTTTCTACATGTCTTTATGTTAGATTTCAAGCTGATCCTAAAGAATCTCACTTAGTTGCTATTAAAAGAATTTTCAGATATCTCAAAGGCACTCCAAATCTAGGAATTTGGTACCCTAGAGAGTCTGGTTTTGATCTAATTGGCTACTCAGATGCAGATTATGCAGGTTGCAAAATAGACAGGAAAAGTACAACTGGCACCTGTCAATTTCTAGGGAATAAGCTTGTGTCATGGTTCAGTAAGAAGCAAAATTCTGTTTCTACGTCAACAGCTGAGGCTGAGTACATTGCTGCTGGTAGTTGATGTGCACAGATATTATGGATGAGGAATCAACTATTTGACTATGGGCTAAATGTTGACAAAATTCCAATATTCTGTGACAACACAAGTGCCATTGCCATTACTGAAAATCCAGTGCAGCATTCAAGGACCAAGCACATTGACATCAAGTACCACTTCATAAGGGAACATGTGATGAATGGTATAGTGGAACTTCATTTTGTTCCAAGTGAAAAACAAATTGCAGACATATTTACCAAGCCACTTGATGAATCAACATTCACAAGATTGGTAAGTGAGCGAGGTATGCTTAATTATTCCTAAATTCATGTCCTAATTGTAAATTGTTTTGTAGCCTGAAATGAATTTGTTGCAAGAACAAAGTTGGCTTTAAGTAAAGTTTATTCTATCAATGGATATTCCCTATCCGTTGAAAGCCAAAATTGTTCTATTAACGGATGTCCATTATCCGTGGAAAGACAAATACATTTATGGTAATTTTATCCTCCAACAGATAAAACTGTGTTAATCTTCAACGGATAACTGTTTACCTCATCTGTTGAAGTGTCACATCAGTCGTTTTGAGTGAGTGACAACCGTTGATTCTATTTACTTAACCATTGATATATATATATATATACACAGTTGTATATATGTGTATTAAAGGCAGTTTTTAGAATACATACAGTTTTTCTTTTATTCTCAAATGACTGTAATTCACTTAAAAATATTGTTTAATCATTCTCTTTATGTTTTAATTTGAGAAAGTATAAAAGCCCCTTTGAATTCTTATTTTCACTTTACGTTTTCTTGCAATTTTCAAAAGCTTTTACTCTCTTTCTCTCTCAAAACTCTCAACCTTTCTCTGCAACTTCTACTCACAACAATGGCACCAGTAGTAAAGATAATGTCCCAATCTGGGTTTGTCTATGAGAAAAACAATTTCGTAGCTTTGGTGGAAAAGAATGAAGCCCACTCAGATTATCACAAGATGATGGACTTCATCAAAAACTGCAAACTGAGCTATGCAATGTTGGAAGCCCCAATGATTTACTGTGAGGTAGTTGAGGAAATGTGGACAACTGCAGAGTTCAACCCCACTGATATGACCATCTATGTCTCTCTCAAAGGTAAGGATTACTGTATTAACTGTGACGATATATAGTCCTGTTTTAAATTACCTGAAAACAATGCCATGACACCACACACTGATAATGATGTATCTAGCATGTTAGATTCCATAGGCTATTCCCTTGATTCTACTAGTTTAGGCAGTATTAAGAGAAAAGGCCTTAGGAAAGAATGGAGTTTTCTTAGTGATGCCTTTATCAAGGTTTTCTCTGGGAAAATTATTAATTTTGATGCAATAACTTCATCTCTTGTTAATATGCTCTATATGCTGGTTTCTGATAGGTACTTTCATTTTAGCAATTATGTTATGCTAGAATTGGGTACTAGGTTAGGTAACAAGGCCAATAGACCTTATAACATCTACGATGCTAGATTCTTTATGTTATTGGCTAACCATGTTCCTGAAGGTTTGGTAATAAATAATGAGAGTAATAAACTCAAATGTTGGGCACAAGAAAAGAGGGTCCTTGTAGACCTTTTAAGGATTAACCTCAACAGTAAGGTGCCATTGGTATACTTACCAATCATGGATGCACCTCAGGTAAATGAGGTAAATACTTCTTCAACTCTTACTACTTCCAACCCCATCATTTCTTTGCCTTCAGGAGTGGCCATGGAATCTTTGTTAAAGCCCCAACAGATCCCTTCCAAGGCCACCAAACCTAAAGTTTTAAAATCCAAGTCAAAGAAAGCCACCTCTGTTGTCTCTCAAAAGATAACAGTTGTAACACCTACCATGAACCTTGAGGGGAGTGAACAGGGTGTTAGTGGTGATGGGAGGGGTGAACATCAAGAAAACCCCCAGAATAAGGTAGGAGAGGTGAGTGGTACCCAAGCTAGCCAAGCCACAATTTCTCAAAAGACTGTGGTGGTTGAAAATGATTCAAACTCATCCCTAGTTGCATCCTCCTAAAAGGGTGCAGCTATTGAAAATAGTCCCAAACCAGGGACACAAAACAAAAGAAGGAGGGACACTGAAGCCACACACTCACCTGTAAAAGCCTTCACAAGAAGAAAGAGGGTCAAAACCCTAGTTTCCACACAGGGTGCGCACACTTCACAGATACAACCACATGTATCTATGCCTTCTCAAATTCAGCTTGATGTGACTCCAACAAATGTGGAGTCACAGCCCCATTCTCTCAAAATTGACACACACCAATCACCAAATTCTCCATCACCATATCTGGATGTGGACATGATATTCACATCAATTCCTGATTCTCCCTCTTTACAACTCAGGGAGGAGCCCCACTCAAATACTGGTGATCATCATCTTTTAGATGATTTGTTGGATCATCAGCCAATTCTTTCAGACTTAGTTGAAGAATCTGTGTCACCTAAATTAAAATCAATCCACACAGATTCAGCAATTATGTCACTTTCAATTTCTACTTCTTTTCCTTCTTCAACGGATATTCCTCATCCGTTGACAAGTGGTTGTTCTTCAACAGATAAGCTTAACAGCAATTATCCGTTGATACCTTCAGTTTCAACTTCAACGGATATTCCCTATCCGTTGATGGTCTATACACAAACAACTGAATTAATTCTAGGTGTAGAAGACATGGTTACTGTACAATCACTTCTAGGATTGAGGGAAGGGAGTGAAAACTTGAGTGAGAGGCTGGGTTGCTCCCAGGCAAAAGGAGAGCTTGAGAGTCTAAATATGCATGCTACTTCATCCAGCTTGGCAAAAGAAAGTGAGAGGAGTACCACCTTAGTAGGTGAAGGTGAGGGTGTGAGGAGTGTGAGCCAGGGGGAGCCCCTGATGCAAGAAAAGAGAGAAATTGAGAGAAAAGCAGGTACAGGAGGTATAAGGGTGGATCCAGCCATTGCTAGTGAGTCAATGATTGCGAATGATGCTGAAATGGAAAGACAATTTCAGCAACATTACAAAGCTGTAATTGATAACATTTCCTTGGATGCTGATACTTTTACTCATGCCGTGTCAGCCAATCAACTGTTGGCTATTCATGGCAATGAGGAGGCAGAAAAGACTTTAGATCTAGTACATACTTCAGAATCTGTACAAAGGGATAAAGTTGCTGTCAATACGATGCCTTCTACAGCTGGTGAGCCATCTGAAGAATTTGAAGTAAATTCTAATGATGATGACTCTGATTCTTTTGATGGAAGCATGAACTTAAGGGGAGGTGAAGGCCCAAGTTCTATTCCATAATTACCTGAATGGGCATTGACAAAGGAGTCTACACCAGGGCATTTCAATGTATCCTTAGTCAAACAAGTCATGTCTATCCAAAAGGCCATTCAGGAAACTTCAAATGCTGGTACCAAGACTATTCTTCAATCCCACCTAGATTCTCTACATCTCATGAAGCTACACCAATTAAGACAGAATCTAAGTGTGGATGAACTCAAGAAGGATATAGCTGACTTGAAGTCCCACAATTCTGAGAAGCTGGATTCAATCATGCCCTTTGGTACCATGCAGGAACTATTACTGAGACTGAGAAGAGAGTCAGATGCTGAAAAGAAGATGGCCAAATTGGAGGAAAGAGTTCAAGCTATTGAAAACTCTATGGTCACCATTCTTCAAAATCAACAGTCTCAGACTAGTCATCTAATGCAACTGGCTAAAGCACAGGGCTTGACCCCTCTCCTTGATGATAACAAAAAAGGGGAGAATAAAAGGAAAGGGGAAGGGGAGCCATCTACACATATACAAATATCAAAAGTGCTAGTTCCAGCCATTACTACTTCTCCAACACTTCAAATCAAAGGAAAGCTTGATGGAATTGATCTAATCCAGCTAGCAGCAGTTGAGATGAAGGTGAAAGAGCAAAGGAGAAAAATTGATGATAGGATGCAACAAGTGTTTGGCTCTTCAACTACAAAATCCTTATATGTGAAACATAGCACAAAAGTTGAGCCAATCATTATGGAGCACAAGCCAGTAAGGAGGAATAAGGTTGGAGAAACTTCTTTCAGGAACCTGAAGCCCATGGTACTCAAGCCAACCACTAGATTCAACAAGGACTCTACAAAGAACCCTCTAAGCTTTGCTCAACTAAAAGAAGTGGATTTTCCTCTTCCAAAGCCTGATGAAGACAAAGTTTTGGGTGGTAACATCATAAAGCACAAAAAGACCAAGGATTTAGTGGAAAGAATGAATATGGCTATTATCTATAGAGAGGGAAAGAGCATCTGTGTGATGCAAGGACATCCTAAATTCTCAATAGCCAAGAGGGAAGAGACCAAGAGGCTAAAGGAAGGAGCTAAAAAGCTGAAGGGTGACAAAAGAGCACAAGCAAAGCTTGAAAAATAGCTAAAGTCAAGTCAAATTGAAGAAAAGAAGAAGATTGAAGACAAGAGTGAAGGAGACAAGACTGAAAGCTTAAATGTGGATATGGGGAATATGGTTGGTGAGAGTGTGGAGGAAAGAAGTGAGGAAAGAAAGGAATGGCAGAAAGGGAACAGAAAGAAGGCCAAGGCAAAAAGGAAGAGTGGGGATGATACTGAGGAAACCCAATCAAAATCTAAACCACTACCTTCCATTCCTGAACCTGTTGTGGCTGATCCCAGTATAAATATTTATGGTGAAACAATTATCCCTAAAGAGGAACCTATTGATTGGGACACCATCAAATTGCCTACCTTCCTAACTACTTCTCCACCATCAAAGAAACTGAAAAGAAAATTCAAATCAACACCTCCCCTAACCTCAAGTAAATTCACTCAGAAACATAAACCTAAGCCTAAGCCACAAGCCTCAAAGGATGATTATGTTCACATTTGTGACATAAAAGAACATATAGATATTGAACTCTTCCTGGATGAGCTGGAGGAAGTAAGGGGAATAAATGCTTATAGACAGCTACCAAAAAGGCTAGTGTTCAAATATAAAGGAAATGTGGAAAGGACTTGGCCTCTTCAAAGAATTCTAAGTGAGGGCTATTCTACCTTGATTAGAGTCTACTCAGCTATCAAAAGGGATACTGGCTTTACCAGGACTGCCAAAACTGAGATTCTCAACAAGATTGCCAGCATAAAGAAAAAATTGGTGGGAGTCAAATTCCTTGCCTAGAACATTACTCATCCCTGAGCATGGAATTACAATTCATAAATCATCTCATTGGTTGATGGAGTTCAGAGACAATAAAGGAGTCAGAAGATTTTTCAGACTTGTAGACCAGCTTAAAATTGCCAATAATGAAACTCTCAAGGACATGCAATCTAAGTTGGATATCAGTAAAGAAGATGAAGCTGAATTCTACAGACAACACCAACTTCAAGTGGAGGAAAATGATAGGAGGCTAGGGAAGAAAACAAGGGAACAAAGGAAAAGAAAATGATTTGCTCAGACTAAAGGAGCACCCTTGGAAACACTGTAAATCTTTAATTCTATCTCAGTACATACACTTTTGCAGCACTTTTGAAGTTCTACTTGATTTCAACTCATAAATTTGTTAAGTGTTTTGTTATCATCAAGTTAACCCTGAATTTATGCCTACAATTCTAGTAGACATAAATAGGGAGAGATTGTTAGGAATATATGTATTAGTTTGATGATAAGTTAAACAAAACACTTAAGTAGAAATCTAGTGTTTGTAGCCTCAACGAATAAGACCATCTTGGCTATCCGTTGATGGAGTAGCTTTACTTAGAAATAAGTTTAGAACTGTAGCACATTACAGTTTCTATATTTAAGTTATAATTCTTAGAAGTTATGGGAAATTATAAGTCATGTTGACTACTAGTGGATATGCAAATAGGAGGGCTAATTATAAATATTTCATGCCTTGTAATTTTATGTAAATGAAGTAGTATCAACTGATAGATTAAAGGCCTTCAATGGATGAGAAACAAAGCTTCAACGGATGTCTCTAAAGCTTCAACGGATAACATCCATCAATGGGTGAGTGCATCAACGGATAAAGCTTCAACTGCTAAAGCATCAATGGATAAAGCCATCAACGGATGAAAGCTTCAATGGATGCTCAGTTCCATAGCAGTTGATAGTGACAATTCATAAGCTGACAAAGGCACATGGGTTGACAGAGACAATTGGAATGTGGTAGCCTCTTGGAGGAATCAAGAAAAAGCAGCATTTCCATTCTGGTGCAAACAACGAAGTATTCAATGATTCACAGATTATCTCAGATTGCATTGGACAGAGAAATGAAGAAGAAACATGTCAATAACTATTTTATAATTGTATTTTATCTTTGTCATCACTTGTAAACTTGGTGATATATATAAACCAAGTTGCAGCTAGTAATTAGATGTGAATTTTCCAGAGCTGTTTAGAAAAACATAGAGAGAAAATCATCTAGTTTGTACTAGGAAGCAGCTGTGATCAATTCTTTGTATCACAGATAATCTGAAATACACATCTCTGGTGGAACAACAAATCCACCAGAAAAGTTTTTAAAAGCTTTTGTGTTCTTTACATTTGTGTCTTGAATATATATCTGTCTGCACCTGCTCAAAGCAATTCATACACATCTGTTCATCATACACTTAGCTTTTGAAACTGCTCAAAACTTGAAAAAGTTTTGAGATTTACATTCAACCCCCCTTCTGTAAATCTCATTGTTAGTTCCTTGGGAATAACAGATGGCTGCTTGCTTTGATTTCGTCCCTGTTGATTGGGTATCCATATATATACATACGTTTGTTATGTGTATACAAGTTGGGTTTGGTTTGTGTGTTGTGTGATGTTTCTGTTGTGCTTGTCGCCCTTTTCCTTTTCCGGCTGCCACCGGTATTCCTTCCGGTGAGGTGGCCGGAGCGTGTTGCACACGCGCCTGGGTGTGTTCCGTAAATTTAAGATCGATTCGTATATTTTTATTTTCTGTGCAGGATTTATTTGATTATATCTGTGAAATAAATTGTTTTGCAGAAAATTCCGTATTAAAAATTATCGGTGAAAATTTGTATGGAAACCCGAAATTAATCGGGCACCGATAAATTTTTACCGCCTTTCGCGATGACTCATTACGAGCGGACGGTGGATCGTGATGATTATTTCTGAGTCCTAATATTTAAAAATAAATAGATAATTAATGTTTAAATTTTATTTGAAAGTCGATGTGAAATAGTAGTTGAATATTTTATACGAGGTTATTTGATTGTGAGTTGTAATTGTTGGTTGGTGCTTGAATTGAATTGTGAAGTTCGGGATTGTAGGATTGATTGATTGTTGTTATAAAATGACGTCGATTTTGCTCTACGGGTAGTCCAATAAGCAAAGGAGATGCTGCCCAAATTTCGGAAGTGTACCCTATAAAATATCGGGAATATCAGTCGAGTGTACATAGTTATATATTTATAAATAAATGTTATGAGAACCTGCCTACATATTGTGGTATATGGTTAATAACCCTATTTTACAAAATGTACCTATGTGTCGTAAGAACATATTTTATAAATTATAACTGACAACCCTGTTTTCTAAAGCGACAAGTATATATGTTTTCCGAAAATGGTTACTGGGTCGAGTGTTGAATACATGAACCCTGATTGTTGTATGTATTATAATAGTACTTATAAGTACGAGTCGGGAGTTGATATCGAATGGGTACATTTGTTATTGAGGATATGTCAAGCATACCTAGACGTCTAACGTAGGGTATTTCGACTCTGTAGGTTTTAGTCGAAGGACTCAAGAATCGAAGTTGAACTAAAGATAACCTAGTGATCAGTCGAGAAGCATGTCGAGGTTCCAAGCGAAGGACCTGAACGTTGAAGTTGGATCCAGGATAGTCTGATAGTAAGGCAGTAAAGCCAAGTGTCCAAGTTAGTTCAAGGTCCATCAGAGATAGTCGTAACGCTCTGCAAGGAAAGTACCCCTGACCATTCTTTTATGGTTCGGTATATGTGAATAGCTAAATGTTTTAATCTCGTAATGGAACAGAAATGTTTTAAGTTACGTATCCCATGTAGTTATAAATCACTCTTTTCAAATTGTTTTGGGGAAAAGTAACTTCTGAAAACACCTATTTCTAACAGTGATTTAAATGAAAAGAGTTTTGAATAATGTGCTGTGACAGAATGGTTTTAAAAGAGATAGGTGACAGTGATTTTGGAAACTGGATAAAGAGACTGATTTAATCCACCTATGTCGTGGAAGGTTTTGATCCACCTATGTCGTGGAATTTTGGAAAGAGGCAAAAAGGAAATTCAGTTGATCTATTGGAGTTGCATAAGAGGCCCGTTATTTGGTAACGGCACAGCATGTGGTTGCATAAGTGGCTAATTGGATTAGGCATTCTGTTTAACCGATTAGTCCAGCATGGGGCAAAGACCTAGCTAGTCTTTTCCGAAGTTCCGGAACACATTCTATTTATGGATGGCTGCTAGTCGCTGTCCGGTGAGGGTAGACTAATCAGCTATCTTCACCTGTTAAACGTCCAATAGATTTGATTGATTCAGTTTTAAAATTGATTTAACAAATCAACTTATTGAGACAGATGATGTGAAAATGAAATAGCATGCTAAGCCTTGATTCTGGTAATTATACACAGCACACGACTAATATTGTTGTTTCTGGATGCATGCTAGTTTTAAATATCCGGTTATGAATGTTTTCTAACGAGTTATGAATTTTGTTCCTATCACTATTTTATCATACATTGTTTTATTGTTATTCTTATAGTGGTACTGTTGAACAAGCAATTGCTCACCCTTGCAGAATGTTTTATATATATTACAGATGCTTAAGAGATTTTTTCGCGGTAGTCAGGGCAGAGTTCCAGTTCCTTTTGGAGTCAGGTTCCTCTCAGATAGTTATGTTGGACCAAAGATGGTCTGTTGAGCTGCTGTATTAGGTTAATTGCATCAGGATAAATCGTAGTAAGTTGGTGTTGTAATAATTGTAACCTAAATCATACTTAAACATGGCAAAGATCTTGGTAAAGGTGTCGTAGTTATATCCTGTTATTGAATTGTTTATCTTATGGTTGTTGTTGATGACGTCAACTCCTGACCCCGGGGTTGAGGCCGTCACATAATAACTTTCATAAACTTTGCATAACTAGAAATCTGCTCAAGAGCCTCGGCGAAAGGTATGTTGATATGAAGTTTCTTGAACACCTCCAGAAACTTCTCAAACTGCTTGTCCAGCTTTTTCTTCTGCAGCCGCTTAGGAAACGGTGGTGGAGGATAGATCTGTTTCTCCCCTATATTACCTTCAGGCAAAGTGTGCTCAACAGTAGTCTTCCTTGGTTCCACTTCTTCATCGTACTGCTTTGCTTCTTTCTCCGCCTCAGGTTCTTCGGTCAACTCTTGAGTTTTTTCAGGATTCGCAACCTTCCCAGACCTCAAAGTGATTACCTTTACATGCTCCTTAGCTTCCCTCTTTCCTGGCACTTTAGTGTCACTAAGCAATATACCAGGTTGTTGATTTAGTAAGGCATTGGCAATTTGCCCAATTTGATTTTCCAAGGTCTTGATAGAAACAGCTTGACTCTTGCACATGAGCTTCAACTCCTCTAATTCAGATTTTTCATTAGCTTTTTATAGCTGAAGTTGTTATTTTTGTGCATACTGCGGTTGCTGAAAACCAGTGGGTTGTACAGCTTAGATGGATACTGCTGATAAGGTTGTTGAACCACATTCTGAGCATTGCTCCAACTGAAATTAGGACGATTGCGGTTGTTAGGATGATAGGTGGCTGGCACAGGTTGCTGCGATCGCTGGAAGTTGTTCACGAACTGAGCTGATTCACTGGAAATTGCACACTGATCAGTATCATGGGCACCAGCACAAAGTTCACAGACATTGGTGATTTGATTAACTCCATAATTATCCAAAGTGTCCACCTTCATTGTTAGAGCCTTAAGTTGGGCAGCGATAGCAGTTTCTGTGTCCAACTCCAGAATTCCTGCTACTTTTTCCTGAGTCAGTCTCTGGGCAGGATTTTGGTATTCATTAGCAGCCATCAGTTCAATAAGTTCATAAGCTTCATCGTAGCTTTTAGCCTACATGGCTCCTCCTGATGCTGCATCCAGCATGGGTCTAGAAGTAGGACCCAATCCATTATAAAAACAGTTGATAATCATCCAATCAGGCATGCCATGGTGTGGGCACTTCCTTAGAATCTCCTTATATCAATCCCAAGCCTCACATAGAGATTCTCCTGTTTGCTGAGCAAACCGGGTAAGAGCATTCCTGAATACAACAGTCTTCGCCATAGGGAAAAATTTAGTGAGAAACTTTTGAGAGAGATCTTCCCAAGGGGTGATAGACCCTGCTGGTAGAGAATGTAACCAGCACTTAGCTTTGTCCCTCAGAGAGAATGGGAAGAGTCGTAGCTTGATAGCATCTTCAATCACATCATTGAACTTGAAAGTGTCACAGATCTCGATGAAATCCCTGATGTGCATGTTGGGGACTTCAGTCGGAGAACCACCAAACTGAACTGAGTTCTGTATCATCTGGATCGTGCTTGACTTGATCTTAAAAGTGTTAGCTCTGATGGCTGGTCTAATGATGCTAGACTGAATGTCATTAATCTTAGGCATAGAATAGTCCATCAAAGCCTTCAGATTATCCGCTTGATCACCCATAGCTACTACAATTGGCTCTTTAACTTTCTCTTCTTCTTCTACCTTCTTTTCTTCCTCAAAAACTTCCCTACGTACTACCACAAGTTCTTCCTCGGCTTTATCCAGAGTTCTCTTACGAGTACGCGAACGCGTATGCATACACCCTCGCTAGAGCACCTGAAATAAAACAAGGAAACAAATAAATAACAATGTACGAGTCAATGAACTTTAACGACCACTGATGGAAAGCACATAAACTATCAATTAACACTGCAGTCCCCGGCAGTGGTGCCAAAAACTTGTGAGTCTTTAAACACGCGCTAATAATACACGCAAGTATACGAGTTCGCAAGTAGTATAGAATCTTTTCTAGTTCGTTCCCCCAGAGACTGTATTGATTAACTAATTAATTCATGCACCTAAGCAACAATGTATGGTTATTATTCAATGCTAAAATGATAACAAAGTGAGGTTGTTTATAACTAAGAATTAAACTAATAATTATAACTACGAGAATAAAATTGATTGAATTAATATGAATGACTACATGGGATTCTAACTTCATTAAATACTTCATTCAATAGCCTTGTTGTTCTTACCCTTAGCATGCAATGGTGATGATACTAATCAGGCAACACGAAACTGATAAACGCCAACTTTCGTTGCACGAGTACCATTCTACAATACATCCACAAAAGAGATAGAAGCTGAATAGACACCAATTACATTGAGACCCTATATATCTATAGAATTTTACAATATAACGGTTTAAGCACAAGTTATCTATATTGATTACATAGGGCAAGTAAGATGGTTTAAATTAGCTATGAATCATGCATAACAATACATGAACCAATGCTAGCATGGCAAGTTCTAAATCCTTAAATTCACTTTCACTTTAGTAAGAATTAACACGCTATCTTATAAGTTCGCGACGCTCACAAGACGAATACGCACAACCAATACTAGGATATCATACAATCACCACACACTAAGGCATCAAACAATTTAACTAAAGAAATCCATAAATACATCCACTAGAACCCCATGATAACGATTAGCCCATAATCGAACTCATCGCCAACGTGGGTTCCAATGAAAACATGATATAGCAAACATAGTCTTTATATAAATAAATAAACCAAAGTACAAACAAGCGTAAAGGTTCATCAAAACAAGAAACAAGCATCCAAATTACAACTCAAAACAAAGATTCACAAGAATAAACTAGTTCGTCTTCGCCTTTGTTGAATTGTGCCAAAAGGTATCTTGTTGTCTTCTCCTCTGCTTGAAATATTAATCTCCCTTTAAAAATGACCTAGAGTTGACTTTATATAGTAGTCCATGCATCCCAGGAGTCCAGCAAATCAAATTATAAATGAATCAGGATTTGTTTATCCCGGCCCAGCGCGGGCGCGCTGACTTCCTGGTCTCCCGGCGCGGCCGCGCGCAACACCAGCGCGAGCGCGCCTGCCTTCTGCCAAAAATTATTTTTTTTCTTCTTCTTTATTCCTTGCAGATTCGAGCCAATCTTTTAAACTTTTATTCCAACACATCCTAAACACCATATTAGCATCAAAACAATGCTAATTCACCTGATTCATGAAGTAAAGCCTGAAATGCAAAAATACTTGAAAACACGTTAAAACATAAATAACTTGAGTACAAATACACCAACTCAAAGCTTATTAGAGCATAAATAAGTGTCATAAATGCCACTTAACAGTTTTTACTGAAGACCCTGTGATAGATTCCAATGCACGTTCATGTGCAAATCAACATTCACATGTTATAAGGTTTTAGGGTAATACTCCTGAGGGGGAGCTATCTAAATCCTCTCCAATTCAATTGGAAGTTTCTCTTACAGGAACAACTCACCTCAAAACCCTAGCTGAAATTGCACTCACAATTGAAGCTAGGAGTTCAATTGCCAATGATCCTGCTATGGGGGAGGCAAGTACATCACATTCAAGTGACAGTACTTTGAAAGAAGTACAAGGGTTTGAGACTAGAGTACATGAAAGTAACCTAGTCAACACCCCTTCAATTTCAATAGAGGTTCCCACAACAAGTGGTGAACAACAAACTGTCAAAACCACAGTTCAACCTGTGAGTCAAACTGTGACATCTGTCATATGTGGTTCTATATAAGATATACCCTCTACTTCAAACCCAACAAATCAACCATCCACCTCCAATCTTTCTCAACCAAAACCTCACTTGATCTCTTAATGGCTATAGAAGACATAAGCTCAACCTATAACTATAAATGATATGTTAGTTGATCAATTATAAGGATTTGCTCAAATCTCACAACAGCTTCTCACCTCCAACATGTCTAATCAAGATTATCAAGCTATCATGCTCTCCTATTAGACAGAGGTTCAAGAGCAGCAGGCCAAAATAATAAATGAAGCTGAATAAGATGGAAATTGTGATTCCTGGCTGGGCAAAAACTTATTCATTGAGTTAGCAAATGAGTCATTGACAACTCAAGTATCATAACTAACTGCTATGGTCCAAAGTCAACAGGATGATATACAAACCTTGATGGACTTTCATAAGCACCTACTAATGCAAAATTAAGTCTCATTGGGAGCCATCATGGGAGCACTCAACATTCCTTTTCCTGCACTTCCAGAAGCTGTCAGGCCTAAAATCCCTACACCTCTTATCTTTCCTGCTAACAAGACCAAGGGGGAGATAGAGTCTAGGTTATTAAAATCATCATCATATGTTCAAGCTGTTTATAAAGGCAAAGCCAAAGAAGTTGATGTTGGAATGGAGAGGCTTATAAAAGCAGCTGAGGGACGTAGTCTAAGCAGAGAATTTGATGAATTGCTAAAGGCTCTCAGGGTTTCTCTCAATAAAAACTTCTTACATACAAAAAGGCCTTAGAAAAAATAGTAAACTTTCTCTGGGTGATTATGGTAACTGTAGATGGATTTCAAGAAAGAAAATAGTTGTCAATGTTAATGACTCTGGGGTAGACAGGTGTATACAGGTTTCCCCTTAACTACCTCATAACAAGAAGGGAATATAAGTTGGACAGTCTGATAAACAAAGTCAACATGATTCAACAAAACACTCTCTTGCTAACCGAATTGAAGAAGGATTAAGTAGCTGCTTTTCCAGAAGCTTATTTACAGCCAAGCAAGAGAGTGGTTTACATCTGTCCAACCACCAAACATTGTAAACACTTCCAAATTCCTAAGCAATGTGTCATGGCAAACAAAAAGCTGATTATGACTTTGGAGAAAGACTTGAAGACTAAACAGTATAAGACTGTTGAAGATGAAGACATGATGAAGCTAATGGGGAGATATTTGAGAGATTCTGAAGCCAACTTGACCAAAACTCAAATCAATAATAATAACTTGGATGATGATGATGAGTAGAAGAAAGATGATCGAAAACCTTTTGGCTCAAATCCAAGTCAATCCTCCAAGGCAACTAGTAGCAAAGAAGATAAGAAGAAAAGAGATGCTAAGAAAAAGGGAAATGATGAGAAGAAGGGTGATGAGAGAAGAAAAAAGAAGGAGGATAATTCAGGAACCAAGAGAAATTTCCAGTCAATTCAAATCCAACTTGCTCAAACCTCTAAACCTACAAGCTCAAACATTCATCATTCTCTGACCTCTAAGCACAATTTTTTGTACAAATCAACTGCAAACACCCTACTCAAAATACCAATCACATCTAGCATATTCACCTTGAAGAAAATCACAAACCTACCCTCATTCAATCCAACAACCAAAATTCATTTCAAATCTGTTGGAAGAAAACCAAAGAAATTGCAACATACTAAAAGGGCCATCTGGAACTGTTTTGATCAATCTGACTTTCTGCCACCAAATTGGTGCATCACAGATGATGAGTACTTTCAATAGTTGGCTGAACAAATAGTCAGAGTCTGGGTTATATCCTATACATAAATCAGGATATATTATAATGATGGTACCTTTAATCTACTTGGAAGCAACTTAATGGACACACTTTCAACCACAGAATTCAAGAGAATAATTAGCTTAATAAAGGATAAAGATTATTGGGAATATGTTGTAAACTTGATGATTACATTAACAAAACACCTTAGTAGATTCAACTTAGTGAAAAATATAGCACTCGGCGGATGATCAGATATAGTCCCGACGGATGATGATATGACATCCATCGAGTGAGTAACTTATGTAACAATAAGTCATGTAGCGCATTTCTGTGAACACCTTTGTATAGATTCTGTAGTAGCATATAAGTCATGTTGACTTTAATTAGATATGCAGAATAGGTTGATTCATTGTAAATATAAGATGTCTTGTAATTCTGTATAAGTGAAATGAAGTCAAGTGTCAAATAGCTACCCGACGGATGATCAACAAAGCTACCGACGGATGATCAACAAAGCTACCGATGGATGATCAACAAAGCTCCTGAAGGATGATAATCATGTACCCGACGGATGATCAATTCAAACATCTGTTGACAGTGACAACACAGTCACATGCGTCGAGTGTTTGCAAAAGGAATGTGGCAGCCTATTCAGCTGGGTTTTTGAGAACAAAAAAGCATTACCATTTCCATGTTATTATGAAGATATTCAAAGATGCTGAAATAGAGTAGTGAAACATCATGGTATTAGACTTGATAGGTTTTATTTTATTATCTTGCCTTATTACTATGTAATCTTGGTAATATATAAACCAAGAGTAGCAAGTAGAACAACAAGAAGACTAAGCAAATACATTCTCAGAGAAACAATTGTAAGCTGTATCCTGTAGCATTTCTCTGTAAGTTTAGTTGTTCATATTTGTAAGCAGTTGTGAGCTATTCAAGCCTCACAGGGTTCTCTTGATATATATATATATATATATATATATGGAGGATACATTCAAAATCACCGGAAAGTTTTAAAGACTTGTGTTTTTAATTACTTGTGTTTTGATTTATCTAACTCTTCATTCCGCATTTCACAAATCAAACACTTATATATTATTATGTTAGAACCAATTTTCTTTAATCTTAAAAATTAGCCATAATTACATTCAACCCCCCCCCTTCTGTAATTCTTCTTGTATTGTTAGGGACTAACAATTGGTATCAGATCAAGCTCTTGAAGAACAAAGAGTTTAAAGATCACAACAAACAGCAAGATGAACAAAAAGGATGTTGGAGTCAAGATTCCTTTTCTGGACAAAGATAATTACCATCACTGGAAGGTAAAGATGCATCTTCATTTACTTTCTCAAGATGAGGCCTATTTGGATTGTATAGAGAGAGGTCCTCACGTACCAATGAGAGCTGCAACTGGAAATGAGCCATCAGTTCCCAAGCCAAGGCATGAATGGTCAGATCCTGATATTGAACAAGTCAGGAAAGACAAGAAGGCCATGAATATTTTATTCAATGGAGTTGATGGTGACATGTTTGACAACATCATTAATTGCAAGACAGCCAAGGAGGTTTGGGACACCATTCAAATAATATGTGATGGCACTGAACAAGTTAGAGAAAACAAGATGTAGTTACTAATTCAGCAATATGAGCATTTCCACTGTGAAAAAGGTGAAACTCTCACTGATATCTTTAGTAGATTGTAAAAGCTACTAAATGCTCTAAAGCTGCATGGAAGAGTCTACCAAACCAAAGAATATAACCTCAAATGCCTGAGATCCCTTCCAAAAGAATGGAAACCAATGACAGTCTCCTTGAGAAATTCACAAGAATATAAGGAGTTTATACTAGAGAGACTGTATGGCATTCTAAAGACTTATGAGCTTGAAATAGAACAAGATGAAAGAATGGAGAAAGGGAGAAAGAAAGGAGGGTCCATTGCACTGGTTGCTGAGTTAGAGAAAGATAAGGAGATGAAGATAAAAGTTGTTGAGTCTACTTCAAAAGTCTGTGAAAACAAGGGTAAGGGGCTGTTAGCAGAAAATGAAGATTCTTTGAGCCAAGATGATATGGATGATATTGATGAACATCTTGCATTTCTTTCCAGAAGATTTTCCAAGCTCAAGTTTGAGAAGAACTTTGGAGCAGCTAAGCCAAATAGAAACATGGTGGATAAATCAAAATTCAAATATTTCAAATGTGGCTTGGCAGAGCATTTTCCAGTGAGTATAGAAAGTCAGATTCCAGCAAAAAAAAGTTTGAGCGTGTGGATTATAAACAGAAGTATTTTGAGTTGCTCAAACAAAAGGAAATGGCTTTTATTACACAAGAAAGTGACTGGGCAGCAGATGGTTTGGATGAGGATGAAGATGTCAGCTATGTCAATCTAGCCCTAATGGCCAAGTCTGATGAAACAGAGACAAGTTCTTCAAGTAATCAGGTAATCACCACTAACCTTGCATATTTATCTAAACCTGAGTGTAATGATGCAATAAATGACATGTCTACAGAATTGTATCATTTGTGTGTTACACTTAAGTCCCTCACTAAGAAAAATGCTAAAATCAAAGAAAACAATTTATTTTTAAGTGAGAGGAATAATATGCTAGAGTCTCAGTTTATTGAATTTGAAAAATTGAGAATAAAATGTAAGATTGCTAAGGAGGTGTTATGGATTAAAAACTAATATATATAATTGCTGTATTTAGTACTAAGGAACGTGAGCTTCAAGGCTCGTTTTGATTGCTCTTGTGTTTCGTGATTCAATCTGCCTTAACAAGATGCCTACGTACCTTGCTGATTGCCAATGATCAAGTCAAAAAATATAGTTCTGATTTGTGGGGTGAGACCCCTTATATAGATGTGGGAGTCCTTGAATTGGACTTCGTATAGGAGACTTGGTGGTCAAGGCTCTGAATTAGGATAGACTTAGGAGTCCTAGGGAGTAGGAAGCTGATTCCTTATCCCATGAGGTTCCTTGGAGGCCAATCTACAAGGATTTATATCCTCACTAGGACTTATCTTAATAGCTATTTTTCTCCCTTATTTATTAATTATGAAATTAATAAATAATCAGGGTTTTTGGGCCTTCTTTGTTCCATCAGGCCTGATCTGGTCCATCAGGCCTGATCAACATGTTAACCTTTCTGGTCTGAATGTCATACATCTTCTTATTGGGCCTTGCAGCCCAAACTGTAATATTTAATTATGTAATCAGGATTTATTTATCCCTATCATTTGCCCCCCAACTTTTGGGAAACATTGATTAGGTTTTGCAAAAGTTAAGTCTATTCATTCCCTTACAGGGTTTCGTTTTTGCGTAAAGTGTTGAGCGACCTACACGTTTACAATGATTGTTCCTTTTATTCAGGAATTATCTTAATTTCCAGGAATTTTTCCCTTAATTTCGGGATTTTTCCCTAATTTTCTGGATTTTTCCCTTAATTTCTAGGATTTATCCTTAATTTTCTGGATTTTTCCCTTAATTTCTGGGATTTATCCTTATTTTACTGGATTTTTCCCTTAATTTCTAGGATTTATCCTTATTTTACTGGATTTATTCCTTATTTCTGAAAATATTAGCATTTTTCAGAAAATATTTTAAGGAATTTCCTTATCTTTCTGTAATTTTCCAGGAATTTTTCCTTCTTTTTCTTCCCCCTTTTTCCTTTTTTCTTTTTCTCTTTCTTTTTTTATACAGATTTCGACCAGGAATCCTGTTCGACCAGGATCCTGGTCGAATTAACCTCTAATGTGCCTTGGTCGAAGGCTTTTCGAGGAGGATGCATTCGATCAGGAATCCTAGTCGAATTTCGGCCAGGATTTTTCCTTTTTTTTTAGTCGAATGAGTCTAAATTCTGGTCGAATTAAGCTTATTTTTCAGCCTTGATTGACAAAACTTTGACCTCAGGAGCTTCGATCAGGATTCCTTCGTGTTTCTTGGTCGAATGGATCTTCTTTCTGGTCGAATTAAGGCTGTTTTTTAGCCTTGATCGACAGGGTTTCAACCTCAAGCCTTTCGACCAGGATTTCTTTATGTTTTCTGGTCGAATGGGTCAGGAATATTTACATAATGATTTTTTGCATATACTTTAGATTTGGGCCCTTAAATCTGGGCTAAATTTTCTTGGGCCAACCCTTCTAATGGGTTTTTCTTTTTCACCCCTAAAATCACTTGGGCCTAATACAGAGGCCTTTTTACCTGGGCTTTTTAAATACTTGGGCCCTTAACTAGGCTTGACTTTTTCAAGGCTTTTCTAGAATTGGGCCTCATTTCTGAGCCCAATTTCCAAACTCTTCTAGGATTCTTCCAGATTCTTCCAGAATCTCCCAAAAACTTAAGTTTTTCTTTTGTTTTTTACTGGAATTCTCTGGATAATTCCATAACCTTCTAGTTTTTGGGCCCAAATGGGCTTTTTTAAGGCCCATTATCCTCCTTCCTTGGCTATATAAAGGTAGGGTGAGAGTTTGATTTCTCCACACCTCTCATTTCACCTCTCTACTCATTTCATAACTTCTCCTCATCCTTCCCCCTTCCTTCTAACCTTTCCTCTCTCAAATCCCCTCCCTTAGTTTTCCAACTTCAGGCTTTTTCCAGCTTACTAATGGCTGACAAGAGTTCCGAGAAGGCGGCAAAGATAGCCTCGGCTTCAAAACGAGGTAAGGATATCGAGATCCATTCTTCGTATATGTCTTTAATCGATATGATTAACACTAGGGGGGATGAATATCCCTCTACTACACATCTTGATTCTTTTAATCATTGTAATACTTGGCACAACATAGATTTCAATAAACTAAATGCACGTTATAATGTCCTTCCTCCTCTTAGATTAGTTCCAGTCTCTGGTGGTGACCGTACTTGCCATTGGAGACCCGACACTCTCTTTATTTACACAGATGCCCTTAATGCTGGGCTTAGGTTTCCTTTCCACCCTTTTATTCCTCATCTTTTAGCTGATTTACAAATCAACCCGTGTCAGCTTCCTCCAAACGCTTGTAGGAACATTTTATGTTTTATGGTCTGCTGCCTTAGGGAGGGTTTTCCCCTTTCCTTAGATGTTTTTAAGAAAGTCTTTCAGTGCTATAATAGCTCTTCCAGTATTTGTGGTTGGGTCTATGTTAAGCAAAGGCCCAAAAGTAAACATATCTTTAACAACGCCTCCATTCCCGACAACAACCAAAATTAGAGGAATAGTTTCGTTATGTTACGTTGGGAGAATGGTGACTGGGGCACACTCTTCTGATCTTCCTTCAGGAAGGTCGGTGATGGTAGCCTCAAATCCATTCACTTAACTCCTGAGGAAACTATTATTTATAATGGGCTTACTCAGGACAACGGCACTACTACCAGCTGGACTCTCTTAGAGGAGTTCTCCCTCATTCACGTGGGACTATCCTCTGTTTCTCAACAGGGTATTGTTCTTCCCTTATCATCTTTATTTCATTTCATGCATTATTAACATCACTAATTTTGTTTTTTGCCTTGTTTTGCAGCTGCTAAGGAGATTAATGAGGACAATATTCCTCCTGTTGAAAAGACTGCTAGGATGAAGAAAGCTCGGCTCGCAGGCCTAGACACCCAGGGAAAGGCGAGAGAGCCTATCTTCTTGAGAAAGCACAAGGAGCCTATGGGGGAGGCTTCAACTGAAGGAGCTGAGGGCCATAATGCCCCTATCACTGTTGCTGCCCCTGCTGCTGCTGCTACAGGCGCCTTTCAGCCTCTCTGGGGATTCCGCTGAGGGGATACCGTGGTTGGTTCCACGAAGCATGCTTGGGATTGGTCCTACCATAGCATGACTCCCAAGGACTTTACTGACGTGGTGGCCACCCCTGACCTTGAGAGGATTAAGCTCATGGGAGCTCAGTCTCTGGCTTCGGTATGCCTCTTCTTTTTTGAACTTATCTTTCATTCTTGTAGCATTTTCTTGCCTTATACTTTGCTGATTCCTTTGTTTCAGTCTAACGCCTATTTTCAAGGCGCTGTGAGGCAAGCCGAGTCATGGAAGCGGGCTTCTGATAAGGCCGATAATGCCCTTAGGAGGCAGCAAAAGAAGTATGCTACCCTGGAGAAGAAGCTCAAGCGCAAGGAGGAAGAACTCGGAGAGTCTAACGCCGAGCTGGTGGTACTTCGGGTGGAGAAGGATAAAGCTATAGACAACTATCTGGACTCGGAGGAGTTTGCCCAATCCATGAGGATTAGGGATGATTCAGTCTTTCCCGAGTTTTTTAGGACTGGTTGGGACACGGCCCTTGGGACCGTGAACGAGGATTGTCCTGATATTAACCCGGCGGATTACGTTTGCCCTGATGACGAGGCTTTGCTACAGAGGTTTCGTACCCGAGTAGTTGTCTCGGATCATGTTCCTCAGGATCCACTCCTTCCTCCTCCCGAGTCTTCTTCCAGACCTGCTGAGGATGATAGCTCTTCCTCCTCCTCTGAGACGACAGAGACATCCAGCGAGAGCGGAGAGGACGATGATATGGATGCCGAGGGTACCTCAGCTCCTTAGAGCTTTTTCAGCCCTGCGTGGCTTGTCTTATTTTTGAGACTTTATTTATCAAACTTCTTGTAATATTTATCCGATCTATTTTATTTATCACCTTTTATGCTTGCATCCATGCATTTGGTTTTTACTTGTTAGGCCATAAACATACTTTGAAGAACTAATGAATTTCCATACATTGTCTGGGATTCGTCCCTTACACAAGTCTTAATAAACTTCAAAATAAAACTAGAACATATAAATCCTAAGCAAGCAAAGCTTCAAGGTGCTTTTCAACCTACTCGCCATCTTGACAAGTAAGAATCGTATCCAACTGCCCTACACATAGTAAACCTTTAGGTTTTGTGCATGCCAAGTTCTCGGGACTTCAAAACCGTCCATAGTCTCTAGCTTGTAGGTTCCTCTACCTTGAACACTCTTGACTCTGTACGGCCCTTCCCAATTCGGGGCAAGCTTCCCTTTCTGTCCTACACCAGAAGCTTCTATCTTCCTCAAGACCAGGTCACCTTGTTTGAAAAATCTTTCTTTAACCCTTAGGTTGTAGTAGAATGAAGCCTTCTTCTGATACTCTACTATCTTTGCATGTGCCCCATCTCGCACTTCGTCGATTAAGTCCAGAGCTAACCTTTGTCCTTCCTCATTTTTCTCAGCATTGAAAGCCTGAATCCTTGGAGAGGAATGTGATATCTCCACGGGAACTACTGCCTCTGCCCCATATGCCAACATAAAGGGAGTTGCTCCGGTCGTGACCCTACAGGTAGTCCTATAGGCCTATAATATTGGAAGTATCTCATCCACCCAATTATTTCTTGACTTCTCGATCCTCTTTTTTAGTCCATCCAGGATTATTCGATTTGCTACCTCAGATTGCCCATTGGCTTGTGGGTGAGCCACAGAGGTGAACCGTAACTGAATCTCATTTTCTTCACAGTACTTCTTGAATTTCTCGTTGTTGAATTGTGTTAAATTTTCGGTGACTAGGATACGGGGAATTCCATATCGGCACATAATATTTTCCCACAGGAATTGTGCAACCTGCTTAGTTGTGATCTTGGCCAAGGGTTTGGCTTCAATCCACTTGGTGAAATAATCAATCGCTACAATCAGAAACTTCCTTTGTGCCGTGGCCATGGGGAAAGGCCCTAAAATATCCATTCCCCACATAGCAAAGGGAATGGGCGAGTTGATAGAGGTCAGCATCTTGGGGGGTTGTCTAACAACGTGTGCATGCTTCTGACAGCGGTCACACTTCTTCACATATTCTTTGGCATCGGCCATCATTTCTGGCCAGTAAAAGCCTAAACGAGTTATCTTATGAGCCAAAGCCCTGCCCCCCAAGTGTTGTCCACAAATACCTTCATGCACTTCTTCAAGAGCCAAGCGGGCCTCATCGGGCCCGAGACACCTTAAATAAGGAACCACGAAAGATCTTTTGTACAGAATCCCATCTGTCAAAGAGTACCTTAGTGCCCGAACAGTTAACTTCCGTGCTTCAGTTGCATCGCTTGGCAACCAACCGGTTTGAATGTGAGCCTTAATGGGATCAATCCATGACGTCCCCAGGCCTATAGGAGCCACAAGCTTAACATCTATGCTTCGTATCTTCAAAACATGGAAGTACACACTTCCTGAACTTTCTTCTATCTCGGATGAAGCAAACTTTGATAATGCATCTGCCTTAGCATTTTCCTCCCTTGGAATGTGCTCAACATGACATTCATTAAATTGGGTCATCACAGCTCTTACTAGGCGGACATACTTAGCCATTGTATCATCCCTTGCCTCAAATTTTCCCTTTACCTGGGATATGATCAGCTTCGAGTCTCCACGAACCCTTAAGTTTTTGACTCTAAGTGTTCCAGCTAGGCTGAGACCAGCTATTAGAGCTTTATATTCTGCCTCATTGTTTGTGGTTGGGAAGTCTAGCTTCATGGCATACTCAATCAAGAACCCGTCAGGGCTTTGTAAAACCAATCCTGCTCCACTGGAGTTTGTTTTTGATGCTCCATCAAAATGGAGAACCCAATATTCTTTCTCCTTATCATCCTTCTTTTTCTCCCCATTATCGACTCCCTTATCTTGAGGTATGGTATCTTCCTGCCCCCCGACTTCTTGGTTGGGTATGGTACATTCCACCACGAAGTCAGCTAGTGCCTGGGCTTTTATTGCCGTACGTGGCTTATACTTAAGATCGAACTCTCCCAGCTCTATTGCCCACTTAATCAATCTCCCACTTGCCTTGGGACTGTGAATGATATTTCTCAGGGGCTGATTTGTTAGCACCTCAATCTGATGAGCCTGAAAATAAGGACGCAGCTTTCTCGAAGCCATTACCAAGGCTAAAGCGAATTTCTCAATAGTTGAATAATTCAACTCAGCACCATGAAGAATTTTGCTAACATAGTATACGGGTTTCTGGACTTTCAGTTCCTCCTTAACCAACACCGCGCTCAAGGCACTTTCTGAAACAGCCAAGTACAAGAATAAAACTTCACTCAGAACTGGCTTGCACTACTAGAAATAGTAGATACGACATCGATGTTTAGACATCGGCATGTAATGCACCCGATGTTAAAATCATGTTTAACATCGGTTTAGTAAAAAGCGATGTTGAATACGAATACTGACATCGGTTTCACATAGTAGGCGTTGTCTATGTTCAAAAATTAAAAAGGCCAAATATATGGATTTGACTTTGACATCGGTTAATTTTGTTAACCGTTGTCTATGCTCTTTTTTTAAAAAAATAAAAATTTACTTATTTTTCCCCCCTTTCCAGTACACTTTTCCCCCGTTTAATTTTAGCAAAATAATTGTTCCCCCTTTACAGATTTCATTTCCCTCTTTCCAAAACCATCTCCCCTCTTTCCCTCTTTGCTCGCTGGCCCGACTCTCTCTCTCTCTCTCAAACATCAATGGCAACTCTCTCTCTCGAACCTGAACTTCATCTCAAACACCACGACTCTTCCTCATCTCTCTTTTCTTTCTTTCTTTTCTTGCCACTCCCTTTCGTAACCCTAATTAGAAACTAGTACATAATCGACACTGAAATTGGACCTGATTAGGAACCAAATCGAGCTTCAAATTGGTAAGGTTAGACCTAAATAGTGGCTTTAGAGCTTGGAAAGGGCCATGGGTTTCATTCCAAAAATATCGTCGAGTTTTTATGTACAGCTCTCTCTCCCTCGCTCTCTCTCTCTCTCCTTCTCTCTCTCCCTCCCCCCCCCCTCTCTCTCTCCCCCGTCTCTCTCCCGATCTCTTTCAGTGTTAGGGTTTCAGTTTATTCATTTATGTTAAAGTACATTTTTAGCTAGTATAGTTCTATTATATATATTTATGGCTTACCTACTGCTTATATTTTTTACTCTAATTTGGTGATTGTGAGGTGCTAATTTTATCGAAATTAAAAATCTCCGTGTCTTCTCATAGACAACTGGTAATGATTAGTAAGTTATTGAGTACTAAATGAGGTGTTATGTTTTTTATTTTTGTATATTTATATTTGTTTGGGCTTAATTATTGTTTATTTAGGCTAATAGGGATAGGGGTGTGATATGGTTATTAAAAATAATTACATGAAGTTGAAGGTATATTGCTTTGTTTTGCTGATATTTAGGTTTTGATATTGGGTAAAGAGGAACCTGAAGCGGTGGTGTCGCCTGAAATGATGCAGTACTAAGAATTGCTAAACGTGTTAATGGACTACCTGAGAGTGATGAAGATGCAAAGAGGAGATAAGGGTGAAGACTGAAATGCAGATATATAAGAATCAGAGGGATGCAGAGATGGAGCAAGCGAATGCGGAGTTGGCGACAAAGAAGGCAGTGTGGTCTCAGTTTGCTAAGATGGCGCAGGTGGAGGCAGATAAGGGGTCAACCACGAGAAATTCTGTATGGTGGGAAGGTGCAAAATATTACTAGTGGAGGTGGATGTCGGCAGAGATCACCTGCTAGTCCAGTTTCCTCTAAATTTAACAAGAATGGTATTGCAGCAGACATGCTCAGGGGCCAGTTGGAGAAGGTGGCGGAAAGGAAGCAGTGATGTATGATAAAATCAGAGAATCTGTAGCCAGGTCAAGGGTAAGGAGGCAGGTACGGTCAGTTTCAAGTGAAATGATTATATCGTTAATGAAAAATGTTGAAGATGCCAAGTGATACTTAATACTTAGTTAAGTGGTTGCAGAAAAATTAACTTATGTTTTAATTTCTATGTGAGAAAAAATATTCATAAAAAATAAAGTATGACTGTAAATAATTTAGATTAAAACCACTATATTTAAAAGGGCTAAGCCAAGTCTGTTTCTAATGTTAGTTTTCACAATTTCTGATTGGCTAGGCTCATACATGTGATCTGGAAGCAGAACTATAGGTTTTAAAAGAAGAGAATGCACGACTGCAACATGCTTTGGTAAGTAAAGACTCTGGCTACAACTTTGGTTCTGTAAAACGAGTCGGTATATTTATGATTACATCTCTTATTGACAGCATCTGATGACAGTTCTTAAATATCCTTACACATTCTATGGCAGCTAGATCGTTTGCCTTGCTTGTACTGAAAATATGGTTTTAATGTTCAACTTCATGCTTTTCAAATCCATGGCTTCATTGATATTTGGTATGTGCTTTGCTCTCCTATCTTGTGCAATTCAACACTAGTTGATCTCTTCATTTCTAGTAAGGACTTAAATTCATATAATTTGGCTATATGGGCTACAAGATAATGTCATATTTAAGGCTATACTATAAAATCCATTTAACACTTGGTATAAATGACCATTCCAACAAACATAAATGTCTATTTAGTTTTTCTTTGAATCCGGGCAACAACATTTGCTAAACCTTGTTAGTCCTGCAAAAACATGTGATATATTGTTCAATGTTCTCAATTTGAGCAGGTGATAAGAATATATTTAAATTTTCTACGTGTAATACAAATTCTGTACAAATAATTTGTAGTGGAAAAAAAATTAGTACAACTTAGGAACTAGTAGACTCTAACCACAACTTTGTTTAATTCATTGGAAACAATATTGCATGTTGTATTATAACGATTATATAAGCAATTCTTATGCTATCATATCATTTTAACATATATTCTTATAAGTAACAGTAACAGTGCAAGGTAAATATGTATATATTGCAATTTTAAAGGGGAATAGGGTACTGGCTAACTGCTACACAATTTGATTCGGAGAAATAATTTGGTTAAACGTACAGCAATAGAAGCCTATTCCAGTTGTAATCATGCAAATAAAAATGAAACATTTTAGCAGAGTATCAGGCCTGGAAATGCCATCATCATTGCAGTAGTTTAAAATTTTACTACTTTCATGAGCTTTGGCAAATTTGTTTGTTTAATTAAAGACTCTCGTACAATGCATTATATCTTATATAGTTATTCCATTTTCTATAAAGTCCAATTAAGAACACATTTGTTAGTCCTGCAAAAACATGTGATTATTTGTTTTATTATAATACAGATTCTATTCATGCAGGAAGAGATAACAGAGTTGAGAAAGAGACCTGAGTTTCTGTGCATGTTTAATGAAGTTCAAAATGAGAGCAAAGACAGACTTAAAGAAATAGAGGAATCCCAGTTGAAACTGGCACAACTACAGACTACCCTTGAAAGGTAGTTGCGCAATTGTAATTCAGAGGAAACAAAATACCTGCAGTGACTGTTTTATAATTATCTAATTATATGGTCTATGCGCGTACTTAGGCTAGAACTGAATGTGTCCAACCTCGAATCTGAGAACCAGGTTCTTCGTCAGCGTCATCGAACTTCTCCTACAACCCTATTTGGCAGAATGGCACAAGTTAGCTTTTCAAAATAGAGCTTAAATTTTTATAGTAGGAAATTACCATATAAATGTGTTGACTCTATTTTTAAAAGTCTACTTGTATGTACAGGGGTTTCGTGCATCTTTAATGGGAAGGGAAATTTCCAGTGGGTACAGTGGAATTGAGGGAAAGCCAAACACATAATTGAAAATGGAAGCCAAGTATACAGATCTATTGTTTAAGCAGCACTTAACGGCTAGTATTGAAAAAATATATGGACTAATCCGTGATAGCTTGAAGAAAGAGATTATCCCATTCCTGAACTTGTGTATTCAAGTATGCATTTTACTTTAATTTTTTTGGTCATGTATAAACTCTTGACAAGTCCTTAGTTAAAAGAGTCTCGATAACTAAGTTATTTTATTGTTATTGGTTGGGATGTTTATTTTCGACTTGCAATGAATGTCAGAATTAATTGTTGGAATATTGTATGTTAAGAAATTTGGTATCAATGTAGCTTTATGTTTCTGTTGGATATTTTTGGTTGGATGTTGCATTGTTTGGTATTATTTTGGTTGTGTAAATGCAATCGGTTCATGTGGTTGTAAAACAGGACCAGGATGACATGTAATTTACACCAAATTTACATCACAATGATAAATGTAAACCGATATAAAAAATGTACAAAAGACATCATGTAAAATAATATTAAATGAAAAAGAACTAAAAAAACCGATGTGAAATAGACATTTAACATCGGTTCTGAAAAGAAACTCAATGTATTTTAAGTCAAATAACATCGGTTAGAGAAATTGGCTGATGTTAAACAAAAAGATTTAACATTGGTTTCGTGGAGAACACCCATGTCTTATCCATCATTTCACATCGGGGGCTAATTTAACCGATGTCTGATCAAACATTTCACATCGGGCAACTAATCTAACCGATGTCTGATCTAGCATTTCACATCGGTTTGTTCGAAAAAAAATTAATAAATGGCTTTTAGAGCTTGTAGATTTCATATTTTAATGGATAAATACCTCTTAAAATACTCATATTCACCTAAAAATACTGTAATATAAGCTGAAATTTATCGCAAAGACATCACATGTAATCTTAAAACCGATGTATAGCACTGTAATAGACATCGGCTGTTAACCGATGTCAAAGGCTGATGACATTTAACATCACACGCGAAGACATCGGTTTAGATTTTTTTTAATATCGGTTTTGAACCGATGTCTGATCCCATATTTCTAGTAGTGTTGGCCAACAACGGGGCTTGGGCCATATACTTCTTTAACTCTTCGAATGCCTTCTGGTTTTCCTCATTCCATACAAAGTGCTTGATGTTCTTTAGTGACTTGAAGAATGATAAACACTTGTCTCCTGACTTGGAGATGAATCGTCCTAGCGCAGCAACCCTTCCCGTGAGCTTCTGAACATCCTTGACGGTTTTTGGTGGTTCCATGTCTAGGATTGCCTTTATTTTGTTGGGGTTAGCCTCTATCCCTCTCTTGGAGACCATCAATCCCAAAAATTTTCCAGATCCTACTCCGAAAGCACATTTTGTAGGATTTAACATCATCTTGTGGTACCTCAGGACCTCAAAAGCTTCCCTCATATGGGTTATATGATCAGTCTTTCCTAGACTCTTGACTAACATGTCATCAACATAGACTTCCATAGTCTTACCAATAAGATCCTTAAAAATTTTATTTACCAGCCTTTGATAGGTGGCTCCTGCATTCTTAAGACCAAATGCCATAACAAGATAACAATAAACACCAAAGTCAGTGATGAATGATACCTTTGGAATGTCATCTTTATGCATCTTGATCTGATTGTATCCGCTAAATCCATCCATGAAACTCAGCATCTCATGCCCAGCAGTGGCATCAATCAAAGTATCAATCCCTTGGCAACGGAAAACAGTCTTTAGGGCATGCATCATTCACATCAGTAAAGTCTATACACATCCTCCACTTTCCATTAGCCTTCTTCACCATTACAGGGTTTGCTAACCATTCCAGAAATTGAATCTCCTCAATGAAACCAGCCTCTAAGAGCTTCTCTACTTCCTGCTTTATAGCTTCTTGTCTTTCTGGGGCAAAGTTTCTTTTCTTTTGTTTCACTATCTTCCTACTTGGATCCACATTTAACTTGTGAGTAATCAGCTCCGGGTCTATGCCTGGCATATCAGCTGCTGACCATGCGAAAATATCACTATTTTCTTCCAAAAATTTCACCAACTTCCCTCTAAGGGGCTCCTCTAATGTGGCTCCAATGAAAGTCATCCTCTCAGGATTCTTTGGGTCTAAAAGAATCGAAACCAAGTCTTCTGCTGGCTTTCCTCTCTTCTCATCATTTTCTCGGACATCCATATCTTCAATAGGAAGAACCTGCCCCCCGACTTCATCTGCCCTCAAAGAGGCCACGTAACAGCTTCTAGCCATTTTTTGATCTCCTCTCTCCTCTCCAATCCCATTCCGGGTGGGAAACTTCATAACTTAATGGTAGGAAGAGGGGACTACCTTGAAGGCATATATCCCTGTTCTCCCCATGATAGCATTATAAGTTGAACTAGCCTTTACCACCACGAAATCCAGCATCTGCGTTGCTTGCCTTAGTTCCGTACCTATGGTGGTTGGCAATTTGATTATCCCTTCCACAGGACATTCTACTCCGGCAAATCCATATATCGGCATGTCGGTTGGTGTCAACTGGGAGTCGTTATACCCCATCCTTAGAAAGGCGTCGTGGAGCAAGATATCCACAGAAGCACCATTATCCACAAGGACCCTCTTAACTGGGCTATTTCCTATTACTGGTGTTATGACCAGTGGGTCGTCATGAGGAAACTTCACACCCTCTAGGTCAGAATCATCAAAAGCCAATGTTACTTCTGTCCTGGCCCTCTTCGAGGCTTCTCCAACAATATGCATAACCTCTCTAGTATATGCCTTTCTGGAATTTTCGGACAATCCAGCAGCAGTTGGACCTCTAAAGATCGTATTTATCACAGGCCCTCGAGGTCGCGACCCTCCAAAAATTGCATTTATAACCGGGCCTCTAGGCTGGGGGTTTTGCCCCTGATCGTCTTGGTCCCTCCTACGATCCTCAAAGTTCTTCCTTCCATTATTATTCCTGTCCCCTTTTTCTCCAGTGTATTTGTTCAATCTTCCTTTTCGAATGAGGAACTCAATTTCATCTTTCAGCTGCCTACACTCATCGGTGTCGTGACCAACATCTTTGTGAAATCTGCAATATTTGCTTTTGTCTAGCTTGGTAGGATCAGCCTTCAGGGGCTTAGGCCAACGAATATCTCGATCTTTCTCGATTTCCATCAAGATCTGGCTTCTAGGAGCATTCAGCTTAGCGTATTCGGTGAACTTTTGCCCAGGTCCTCCCTTCTTGGGGGTTGAATCAGGACTTTGCTCGGTTCTAGGATACTTGTCCTTAGCGATATATTCCAGATCAGTTTTTCGCTTCTTGCCTCCAGTGGGCTCATTACTTACTACGGTCTTCCTCATGCTTTCTTCAACTTTGATATACTCCCTGCCCTCTCCTGAAGCTGCAACATACTTTCAGGGGGCGTTTGGCCAAGGACATCTTAAAAAACTCATCCCTAGTTCTTTGTTGCAGTGCTATCATGGCTAGCTTGTCATCAAGGTCTGGGACTTTTAAAGCCTCCTTTGTGAAACGATTCAGGTAATCTCTCAAGGATTCCTTTGCCCCCTGGATAATGCTCATAAGAGATGCAGAACTTTTCTCATGAACTCTTCCACTGATGAATTGCTTAATAAAAGCCTGGCTTAATTCTCTAAATGACCCAATAGAGTTTGGGGGCAAGCGACTGTACCATCTTTGAGACATACCCGATAGGGTTTGAGGGAAGGCCCGACACTTTATAGCATCATTCACGGGTTGCAACAGCAGTGCATTAGAGAATGGCCTAACATGATTGGCGGGGTCTCCCGTGCCATCATAGGCTTTGATAGTGGGCATCTTGAATTTCCTTGAGATATGGGAATTCATTATCTCTTCAGTGAAGGGCGGAGTTGGATCATCAGGATCTCCAAGGGGAAGGAGATTGCTTGGGTCAGTTCTTGGGACAACAGCTCTTCTCCGTACCGGACCATCCAGGTCTATGATGGGAGGAGGATTTCTCCCCCTAGGAGGTATCTGGGGTCTAGTGGCCTGATGAGCCTCCAAGTCACGCCTCAGCCTTTGGATCTCGGCCTCATGAGCCCTGATCATTTCCTGCACTTCTTGGAGATTCGCCCCTTGGGTGCTTCGAGGGCGTTCCCTTCCATCGGCCATCGGCTCTTTTCCAGGACGCTTCCTTCTTAGGGCCACTTCATCATCCGAAGATTTGGAGTCTCTCTCAGTATAAGGACTAGAAAATTCCTGATCCTCGGGGATAGGAGCCAAACTTCGTATATAGGGGGGCGATTTCCCTCGTGCTTCACTTCACCCAACATGTCCACTTCCTCCAACCTCGGGGTAAAGGGCCATCTCATAAGGGGGGTTAGTAGTAACAACAGTTGAATATTCATACCCGATGGGCCGAGAAGTCACAGGTACATGTATTTGTTGAACTTGAGGATTCGTACCTTGAATAGTCGGGGGAGTCGTCCCTTGTGGCTGAGGTTGAGTTGCCCCTATCTGGGCTTCCGCTTGAGTAGATGCATAAGTTGAGTGGGGAGGAATCTCCACGGTTGACAAAATCACCTGGGTTGTACCTGATGGTGTTCCTTCCTCCAGAGCTCTAATTGTTCTCCGTGTTCTCGCCATGGTTGTTGTTGTGCCTTCCCACAGACGGCGCCAAATGTTATGGATTAAAAACTAATATACATATATAATTGCTAATTTAGTACTGAGGAACGTGAGCTTCAAGGCTCGTTTTGACTGCTCTTGTGTTTCATGACTCAATCTGCCTTAACAAGATGCCTACGTACCTTGCTGATTTCCAAGGATCAAGTCAAAAAACGTAGTTATGATTTGTGGGGTGAGACCCCTTATATAGATGTGGGAGTCCTTGAATTGGACTTGGTATAGGAGACTTGGTGGTCAAGTCTCTGAATTAGGATAGACTTAGGAGTCCTAGGGAGTAGGAAGCTGATTCCTTATCCCATTAGGTTCCTTGGAGGCCAATCTACAAGGATTTATATCCTCATTAGGACTTATCTTAATAGCTATTTTTCTCCCTTATCTATTAATTACGAAATTAATAAATAATCAGGGCTTTTGGGCCTTCTTTGTTCCATTAGGCCTGATCTGGTCCATCAGGCCTGATCAACATGTTAACCTTTCTGGTATGTCATACATCTTTTTATTGGGCCTTGCAGCCCAAACTGTAATATTTAATTATGTAATCAGGATTTATTTATCCCTATCAGGAGGAATTAACTGAGTCCATGAAGAAAGAAGAAATTTTGAAGAAGCAGCTTGATCGTGAACAGAAGGTGATTAAGGCATAGAAATCATATAGATATGTCCATGCTCAAATCACCAAAGTTCAAGGTATTGAGTCTTTCTGTGATACAGCCTGGAAAAAGAATAAAGAGAAGCTAGAATCCAATTTGGTTGAAGGATTGCTAACAGATGTAGACTCGACGGATGATGAGAGTCATCCGTCGGATAATCAAAAAGGTTATCCGTCGAGTGACATAAATCCTCATATGTCGGCTGTGAGCAAACCCGTGAGTAAAGCCAAACTTGCCAAGTTAAATGAAAAATATGGATCAGTTTCCAAAAACTTTATTTCAGGAGAATCTAGTCAAGTGAAGAAGGAGAAGAAAGTGAATGTTGGTCATCTGTCCATCAAGCAATTGAATGACAGACTAGAAAAGATTGAGGTTAAAACAGAGGCTAAAAAGAAAAACAATAGAATTGGGAAAGTAGGGATTAACAAACATAACAACTACACACCTCATAAGTATGTTCCTCGAAAAATCCGTGTTAAGTGTGGTAGTGCTAATCATCTGTCTGTTAATTGCAAACTTCCCATGCCTACTTCCATGACTGTACCACCTTCTTTTCCCAATATGAGTGTTATGCCTTCTATGCCTTTGAATGTTATGTCTACACAGAATATGAATGCACAATTTGCTAATATGCCATTTGCACCTAATCCTTATTATGCTGCATTTAATATGCCTCAAATGCCATTTAGCATGCCCTACTAGAATAACATGTTTGCAAATAGCATGCCATTTCCTGTCAATCAAAATGTGCATGATAATTCTTTTTTAATGAATGGTTGCAAAGGTCCAACTCATATGACTAAGGATGAATCTGATATCCCCAAGTCAAATGAGATCAAACCTAAGAAACAAAAGAAGAAAGCTAACAAGGCAGGACCCAAGGAAACTTGGGTACCAAAATCAACTTGATTTGAATTTAATCTGTGTAGGGAAATAGAAAGAATCTGTTGTACTTGGATAGTGGTTGCTCAAGACACATGACTGGAGATTCTACCCTGCTCACAGGGTTCAAGGAAAGAGTTGGCCCAAGTATTACTTTTGGAGATGACAGCAAGGGTTATATTGTGGGATATGGCTTGATTTCAAAAGACAATATCATCATTGAGGAGGTTGCCTTAGTGGATGGTCTCAAGCACAATTTGTTGAGTATCAGCCAGCTTTGTGATAAAGGCAATTCAGTAACCTTCACTACAGAAGCCTGTGTTGTGACAAACAAGAGGAGCAACAAAGTGGTTCTCACTGGAGTGAGAAAAGGAAATCTGTACCTAGCTGACTTCAACTCATCAAATGCAGAATATGTTACTTGTCTTCTCAGTAAAGCAAGTCAAGATGAAAGTTGGCTATGGCACAAGAAGCTATCCCATCCAAACTTCAAGACCATGAATGAACTTATAAAGAATGAACTGGTTAGAGGTATTCATCAAGTGGAGTTTTCTAAGGATGGACTGTGTGATGCTTTCCAAAAGGGAAAACAAATCAAAGCATCATTCAGAAAGAAGCTTGATTCAACAATTGAAGAACCTTTGCAACTGCTACACATGGATTTGTTTGGACCAGTCAATGTGTTGTCCATCTCAAGGAAAAGATTTTGCCTAGTAATTGTAGATGATTTCTCAAAGTTCTCTTGGACATATTTCCTAAAGTCTAAAGATGAGTCTAGTGAAATCATCATCAATCACATAAGGCAAGTCAATAATCATCCTGATTTTAAAGTTAGAAGAATCAGGAGTGACAATGAAACTGAGTTCAAGAATTCTGTTATGAGAGTATTTTATGAAGAGAATGGGATTATGCATGAGTTTTTGGCAGCAAGAACTCCATAACAAAATGGAGTAGTAGAAAGAAAGAACATATCACTTATTGAAGCTGCAAGGACAAAGCTTGAAGAATCAAAGTTACCAACATATTTCTGGGCGGAAGCTGTAAATACTGCATGCTACACTCAGAATATTTCTTTGGTTAATCAGGAAAAATGCATGACTCCCTACCAATTGTTTAAGAACAAGAAGCCAACTCTAAATTTTCTATGTCTTTGGCGGCATATGTTATATCTTGAGAAATCAAACTGATCAAAATGGGGAGTTTGATGCTAAAGCAGATGAAGGAAGTTTTGTTGGATATGCTGTTGGTAAAGCATACAGAGTCTACAATCTGAGAACCAACATTGTTATGGAATCAATACATGTTGTGTTTGATGATAAAAAGATTGAAGGACTACAAGATGGAGATTATCATGAGAGCCTCAAATTTGACAATGTGGAGATGGTTAGTGATGACAGTGATGATGAAAGTGATCAATAAACTACAACTAAGGATAGTGCAGAAAAATCTACAACCAATGAAGCCAATAACTCAACATCCATCGAGTTATAAAATACTTCATCCGTCGACAGACAATCTGCATCATCCATCGGGAGACAATCAGCCTCATCCGTCGGAACTCAAAATACACCATCCGTCGGGTCATTAAAAGAAGCTGAAAGTCAGAATAGATCACTTACAGAAAGTCCCTCTTTCTCAAATCATAGAATTACAAACTCGGGGGGAGTTTCTAATAATGAAAACTCAATCACACATCAAGACAACAATGAGGCCTCTTCATCTAGAGCTAATCTACCTCAACAAAGAAAATGGACAAAGGATCACCCCTTTAAGCTCATCACTGGTGATGTATCTTCTAGAGTTCAAACAAGGAGAGTAACTCAAGAAGAATGTCTATATAGCAGTTTCCTATCCAAGGAAGAACCAAAGAAGGTAGAAGAAGCTTTGTTGGATCCTGATTGGATTTTAGCTATGCAGGAGGAGCTAAACCAATTTGAAAGGAACAATGTTTGGAAGCTGGTACCCAAGCCTAAAGGAAAGAATCCAATAGACACCAAATGGGTATTCAGAAACAAGATGGATGCAAATGGCATAGTAGTCAGGAATAAAGCTAGATTGGTTGCTAAAGGCTACTGTTAACAAGAAGGAATAGATTTTGATGAAACCTTTGCTCCTGTTGCAAGACTTGAGGCCATCAGAATTTTCTTAGCCTATGCAGCTCATGCCAATTTCAAGGTCTATCAAATAGATGTCAAGAGTGCTTTTCTAAATAGAGATTTGGAGGAGGAAGTTTATGTCAGTCAGCCTCCTGGTTTTGAAGATCCATATCTACCTGATCATGTATACTATCTTTTGAAAGCACTCTATGGATTGAAGCAAGCACCTAGAGCCTGGTATGACACTTTGTCAAAGTTTCTTTTAGAGAATCACTTCACTAGAGGTATTGTAGACAAAACTTTATTCTTTAGAAATGTTAATGGCTCTAGCATACTTGTTCAAATTTATGTAGATGATATTATTTTTGGTTCTACAGATGAAAACTTTGCAAAAAGTTTTCCAAATTGATGCAAAGTAAGTATGAAATGAGCATGATGGGAGAACTAACTTACTTTCTTGGTTTGCAAGTTAAGCAAGTCAGTGATGGAATATTTATTAGTCAAACTAAATACATTTATGATCTTTTCAAGAAGTTTGAACTAATGGATTGCACATCTGCAAAAACTCCCATGGTCACTGCAACTAAACTTGAATTAAACACTACTGAAAAGTCTGCGGATATTTCAAGTTATAGAGGCATGGTTGGCTCACTTCTATACTTAGCAGCTAGTAGGCCAGATATAATGTTTGCTACATGTCTTTGTGCTAGATTTCAGGCTGATCCTAGAGAATCTCATATAGTTGTTATTAAGAGAATTTTCAGATATCTCAAAGGTACACCAAAACTTGGCATTTGGTACCCTAGAGATTCTGTTTTTGATCTAACTGGTTATTCAGATGCAGATTATGCAGGTTGTAGAATTGATCGAAAAAGTACAACAGGAACCTGTCAATTTCTAGGAAACAAGCTTGTGTCCTGGTTCAGTAAAAAGCAAAATTCAGTTTCTACTGCTACAGTTGAAGCTAAATATATTGCTACTGGCAGTTGCTGTGCACAGATTTTATGGATGAAAAACCAATTGCTAGACTATGGTCTGTAAGTGGAAAGAATTCCTATTTTCTGTGATAACACAAGTGTAATTACCATCACTGAGAATCCAGTACAGCATTCAAGAACAAAGCACATAGACATCAAGTACCACTTCATAATGGAATATGTAATGAATGGTACTGTGGAACTACATTTTGTTCCAAGTGAAAAACAGCTTGCAAATATATTTACCAAGCCACTGGATGAATCCACATTTTCAAAGTTGGTAAGTGAGTTGGGTATGCTTAATTACTCTTGAATCTTTTCAGATATTTTGCAAGTTGTAATGCAGCCAGAAATTTAATTAATTTTTCAGTGTTGGATGAAATTTTGGCTAAGTCAAAATTTACATCCCGACGGATGATCATTATCCATCGAGTCTGATCATTCGTCGGAATACAATTTGTTAATAAAATCAATTATTTTTCTGGAATTTTTATAACTCGACGGATAACTGATTTATCCTCATCCGTCGAATTGTCTCTTTTTTAGCCGTTGATTTTCTTAACATTATTCATCGAGTATACTTACAGTTTGTAAGCATAACACGACGAATAAGTGATGGAATTTTTACATTTTATTTTTTAAATGGCTATTTTGGCAATTTTTATTGGTCCCTTTATTTTACTTTATTACTTTTGACAGTTATTTTTGAGATAGTATAAAGGCAAAATTTATTTTCATTTCTTTTCTTTTATCATTCTCAATTCATCTGCTCTAACTTCTTTCTTTCTTAAAAGCAATTACCCTCTCTCTCTCTGCAACTTTTACTCTTTAACAATGGCACCAGTCGTCAAAATCATGTCTCAAACTGGCTTTATCTATGAGAAGAACAATTTCACGGCTCTAGTGAACAAGGGGATTCAGCAGTCTGGTGACTACCACAAAATAATGGAATTTGTGCAAGGCTGTAAGCTCAAATATGCCATATTGGAGTCTCCCACTATCTACTGTGAGGTTATGGAGGAAATATGGATGACTGCAGTGTACAACTCAACTGACAAGACCATCACTTCACTATTAAAGGTAAGGAATTATGTGTTAATAGTGACATTGTTAAAGCATGCTTTAAGATTCCTGATAATACTATCACTACTCCACACACAGACGCTGATATTGTTAACATGTTAAACTCCAAGGGTTATGCACTCAGCATCTCTAAATTAAGTGAAATTAGGAGATTGGGTCTTAGGAAAGAATGGAGTTATCTGTGTGATGTAGTTACTAAAGTATTTTTTGGTAAAATTAACAATTTTGATTCTGTTAATATCTTCATGCTCAACATGCTTTACATGCTAGTAACTGATAAATACTTCAACTTTAGTGATCTTATCTTGTTTGAGTTGGGGTTTAAGTTAGGGGAGCTTAATAAGAGGGGTAAGAATGTTTATTATGCTAGATTTTTCATGATGCTTGCTAACCACCTCTCTGAGGATATTGTGCTTGGGAACCCAACCAACAAGTTAAATTGTTGGTTTCAAGAAAGGAGAATTATTGCAGATCTCAATAGAGCAGATCATCACAAAAAGGTGTCACTCTTCTACTTTCCTGTAATGGAGGCACCTTTGGTAAGTGAGGTAATTTCAACTGTCTCTACTCTTCCAACCTCAACCATTTCTTTGCCTTCTAGTGTAGTAGTGGCATCTATGTCAATGACCAGAGAGATGCCTACCCAAGCTACCAAAACCAAAGTTTCAAAACCAAAGACAAAGAAAGCCCCCTCTGGTGTCTCTCACAAGATGCCAGTTGTAAAATCCACTAAACACAAAGAGGGGAGTGTGAAGGTGGGAAAGAAAGGTGAGGTACAGGGTGAAAATTAAAGAAGCCCTAAGGATAAGGATTGTTAGTCCCTTAACAATGTAACAAGAATTACAGAAGGGGGGTTGAATGGAATTCTTAAAACTTTTTCTTGAATAAAATGTTCTAACTCAAATATATAAATAAGTGTGAATTGATTAGCAGAATGCGGAATAGTTATTTGAAATGAATCAAAATACAAGTAATTAAAAACAAGAGTCTTTGAAAACTTTCTGGTGGATTTGAATGATTCCACCAGAGATATATAATATATATCGAGAGAACTCTGTGTGCAAAAAGCTCACAGCTGCTTACAAAGTGATAACAACTAAGAATGAGAGAAATGCTAAGAATACAGCTTACAAATGTTTCTCTCTTTCTATCTGAGTTTCTTAGTTACTATTTTATTGCTACTTCTTGGTTTATATATCACCAAGATTACAAAGTAATAAGACAGGATCATAAAACAAAAACTATCAAGTCTAATTACAATGCTACTTCATTACTTTATTCCAGCATCTTTGAATATCTTCATAATAGCATGGAAATGGCAATGCTTCTTTATTCTCGAAAACCCAGTTGAATAGGCTACCACATTCTATTTGCATACACTCGACGCATGTGACTGTGTTGTCACTGTCAACAGATATTTGAATTCTTTATCCGTCCGGTTTATGATCATCCGTCGAGTTATTGATCATCCGTCGGGTTATTGATCATCCGTCGAATTCATTGTTGTTTATCCGTCGGGTAGCAATCAGGCACTTGACTTCATTTCATTTATGCAGAATTACAAGACATCATCTATGTACAATTAATCAACCTATTCTACATATCTAGTTAAAGTCAAAATGACTTTAGTACTACAGATTCTAAATAATGTGTATGCAGAAATGTGCTACAGACTTATTGTTACATAAGCTACTTACTCGATGGATAATAAGTCATCATCCGTCGGGACCAAAATGAGTTATTCGTCGGGACTATAATCCTTATCCGTCGAGTGCTACATTTTCACTGAGTAAAATCTACCAAGGTATTTTGTTCATGAAATCATCAAGTATAAAAGATATACACAACAATCTCCCCCAATTTATGTCTACCGGAATTGTAGCCATAAATTAAGAGATACTTGATGATAACAAAACACCCTAAAAATACAACTTTAAGAGACAATAGATAATACTGAAAAGTGCTTCAATTAACAAAATGTACAAAGTTTAGCTCACAGTCATTTTCAAGATGCTCCTCTAGCCTGAGCAGATTTATCTAGTTCCTTGAAGGTCTGGATCTCTTTCCAAGCTTTCTGTTGTTTTCCTCAATCTGATTTTAGAGCTCCTTGTGGAATTCTAGTTCATCAGATTCTGAGAGATTTAGCTTTCCTTGCATTTCCAAGAGAGTCTCATTGCTAGGGATACTCAATTGGTCTTCTAATCTGAAAAATCTTCTCACACCTTTGTCATCTATGAACTCCATCAGCCAGTAGGGCCTTAGATGCACTCTTCTCTCTGTGTAAGGGATGATTAGAGTCTTTGGGAGTGCATCTTTAGCTCTAACACTCCTTAGTTCTTCAATCTTCTTCAGTACCAATCTTCTTGCAGTAACATGAACCCAAAGTTCTTCTTGAAAGATGAATAAACCTTAATCAGTACAGCTTGGCTTTAAGAGAAGGATCATGTGAAGTGGCCACTGAATCTCCTTTCCTCCCTTGTACTTGAACACTAACCTTTCAGGTAGGTTTCTATGTGCATCAATTCCTCTCACTTCATCTAGTTCATCTAGATAGAGGTTTAGATCAGAAAACTCCTTGATGTCACACAAGTACATATAATCTCCTTTGTTGACTTTAGATTGAGCTTTGACTAGAGATCTGGATTTGAGGGGTGACAACTTCACTTTCTTGACTGCTCTTGACTTTGTTCTTTTTGGCTTGCTGAGGATTGGTAAATTGAAATCAGGAAATGGTATGTTCTCCCATTCTATTGGCTCATCCTTAGGCACAATAGGTTCACCATGAATGTTCCTGTAAGGATCCCCCACCTTGATATCTTCAAATACCACAGAGGGTTTTGATCCTTGAGTTGTAGTTGAAGTTGACTCCTTGGGAAACTGATTCTCCAATTCCTTATCAACAATGTCCAGTTTCCTTTTAGTTCTTTTAGCCAATTCCTTGATTCTTGGAGACTTCTTCTGTTGTTCAACTTGCTTCTTTGGATCTTGAGATTCAATGATTTCAGATGAATGAGCAGGAATTTGTTGTGATGAATTTACAGCATGTAGCTTGGCCAAGATAGCAATTTGCTCTTTCTTTTGTTTAGCCTTTTTAGCATCTAGAGCAGCTTGATTCTTTTCCTGCTTCAATCTAGCCTTTTCTTCTCTCTTTGCTTGAGCAAATTGAGGATGTCCAGCCACCACACAAATTTCTTTCCCATTCCTGAAAATTTTAGCAATTCTCTTTTTGGAAGCTGAATCAGCTGGATCTTTGTAGAAAGCAATTGACCTTGACAGAAGCTTCTTTTCATTAGGCTTAGGTGTCTCATACACAGTATCCAAAGGGTTCTTCAATGATAATTTTGGATAACTTACCCTTGGTTTCAAAATTATTTCATCCTTTAGAGATTTGGTGCAGGATGACTGTCCCCTTTCCAGATAGTCCATGCTTATCTCATTCACAGAAATTTGCTTGACTTGAGAGTGATGGATGGCTGACTTTACTGGCTCCTTGACTAGTCCAAACTTCTTTTGTATATCCTCATCAATCTTCTCCCAGTTGAGTGGCTTCAACTGCTTCATTTCAGCTACTCTAATGTTGGCTGCTGCTTCATTTATCAGATCTATACTATTTGTAACTGGTGGCTTTGAGATAGCAATTGAAGGCACAATTACTTTACTGATTTGAATTTGAAGCTTCTCCCCCTCACATGGTCCTTTCTCCCCCTTTTTGTTATCATCAAGTTGAGCAGAGGAGGGGGTTTGAGCAGCCATCAGTTTCTGAAGTAAATCTGTCTGTTGGGCTTGATGAAGATGAATGGCTGCTAAAAATGCTTCCATGGCTGACATTCTTGTATCCAAGGCATCTATCTTGGTTGCAAGATCAGAATTTTTCCTTAATTACCTCTTGATGTCAAGCATTGTAGCTTCTGGAAGCTTAGAATCCATCTTGTCTGAAATAGCCTTCTTCATCTCCTCAATATCACCCTTGATGGTGTTTACATCCCTAGCATGTTGGAAGCCTTGAATTTGTTGAAGTTACAGAGAGGCTAGATGTGCCTGAAGGAGCTTCTTGGTGCTGGTATTTGAAGTGGTTTGAAGAGCGGTATTTGTCTGATTGATTAGTTGGATCAGGGTTGTCTTGAAGTAGTGCTCATCACAATGCTTTGAAAACGCCCATGATGGCATACCTGATCTTGAACTGGAACCTACTTCTCCCCCTATGTCCATTGCTTCATCTTCACTATCCCCACTTTCATCACCAAAGAAATCAGCTGAACCACCAGTTTCATAATCCACATCACCAGTTATAGAGGGAAAAGCTGTGATGGCATCCTTAGCTCTTATCATAGACTGTGTGGTATGCACCAGATTGAGCATCCTTTCTGCATTGTCATTGCTCTGTTCAGCTAGAAATTGATAAGCTGGAACAGGGTGAGTAAATGCCTCAGCATCAAGGGAGGTGGAATCTATAACAGCTTTATGTTGCTGAGATAGTCCCTCCCTGTCTGAATCCTGGACATTCTTTAACTCACTAGTAATGCCATGCATCCTTATAGCTCCAGTACCTGCATTTCTCTCGTTTTCTCTCTTTTGTTGCATCAGGGTCTCACCCTGGCTCCCCACCCTCACACCCTCACCTTCACCATCTAAGGTGGGACTCCTCTCACTTTCTTTTGCCAATCCTGAAGAAATGGATTGCATAATTTCACTCATTTCCTCTCCTTTTTCCTGGGAGCAACCTAGACTCTCACTCAAAACACTCTTCTCTCTCAATCCTAATAGTGACTGTACAACCACTAATTCTTCTGCACTTGAAATAAATGAAGTTTAAAGCTGTGTAGAGATACTCGACGGATGAGTGATATCCATCGGGTGAGTGGTTTTGCTATCCGACGGATAACTGTTGTTAAGCTTATCCGTCAGGATATAATCACTACTCGACGGATGAACAATATCCATCGAGAGAGTAGAAAAGAATGAACTATGAATGGAAACAATTGTGGACTCTGTGCTGATTGAAGTTATTTTGGGCACAGATGATTCAATAGTTCCTGAAAGAATGGGAAAATGAGCCAACAAATCATCTAAAAGATGATGCTCACTTGCACTAGATTTTGGCTTCCCCAAAAAAGTTAAAGAAGGGGAATTAGGAATTGATGTGTTTATCATATCCACATCCAGTGAGTTTGTGGGTGAGTTTGGTGTTTGAGGTGCTTCTATTACTAGAGATTTTGGCTGTGACTCCACATTTATTGGAGTCATATCAAACTGAATTTGTGAAGGTGCAGTGACTGTGTCTTTAGCACCAGTTTGCGCAGTGTGTGTACCCTGTGCATCCCCAAGGGTTTTAGATTTCTTCTTTCTGGCATAAGTTTGGGGTGAGCTTGTGTCCCTAACACTCTTGGCCTGTGCTCTTGGTTGAGAGGTATGTTCAATAACTACATCCTTTTGGGAGGATGCAGCTAGAAATGAGCTTTTATCCTTTTTAAGCACTGCAGTTTGTTGGAAAACTGTAGTGTGGCTAGGCTGGGAACCACTCAACTTTCCATCGTTATCCTTAGGGTTTCTTTTATATTCACCCCTTCCCTCACCTGTCTTACCCACCTGCACACTCCCCTCTTTGGTTTTAGTGGATTTTGCAACTGGCATCTTGTGAGAGATACCAGATGGGGCTTTCTTTGATTTCGATTTTGAAATATTTGCAGGTTTGGTGGCTTGGGTAGGCAACTGTTGGGTCATTGACACAGTTGCCATAGCCACACTAGAACTCAAAGAAATTAGTGAGATTGGAATAGTGGTAAAAATAGATGAACTTACCTCACTTACCTGAGGTGCTTCCATTACAGGGAAATAGAAAAGTGGCACCTCCTTGTGATGATTGGCCCTGTTCAAATCTGCAATGAGCCTTCTCTCTTGAACCCAACAATCTATTTTGTTGTTAGGGTTCTTAAGCACAATACCCTCAGAGAGATGGTTAGCTAACATCATAAAGAATCTAGCATAATACACATTCTTACCTCTCCTATTTAACTATCCTAGTTTAAAACCTAACTCAAACAAAACAAGGTCACTGAAATTATAGAATTTATCTGTAACTAGCATGTGGAGCATGTTAAGCAAGGAGATATTGACTGAATCAAAATTACTGACTTTACCTGAAAAGACCTTTCTCACTACATCACACATAAAACTCCATTCTTTCCTAAGGCCCAATCTCCTAATGTCGCTTAACTTAGAAGTAGAAAGAGCATAGTTCATGGAATTAAGCATATTGATTATATCAGTGTCAGTGTGTGGTGAGGTCACAGTGTTATCAGGAATCTTGAAACATGCTTTTATAACATCACTAATGATACAAAATTCTTTACCTTTAATGGTGAGTGTGATTGTCTTATATGTTGAGTTGTATGTAGCAGTGGTCCGCATCTCTTCAACAACTTCACAAAAGATTGTAGGAGATTCCAGCATGGCATAGCTAAGCTTGCAATTCTTCACAAAGTCCATCATCTTGTGATAGTCACCAGATTGCTGAATACCCTTGTTTAATAATGCAGTACAATTGTTCTTCTCATAAATAGACCCAGTTTGAGACATAATCTTTACAACGGGCGACATTGTTAGAGAATGAGAGCTTGAAGAGAAAGAGTAAATGCTTTGAAAGAGAAAGAAATTTGAGCAGTTGATTTGAGAATGATAAAAGAAAAGCAATTGAAATAAAATAAGCTTTTATACTATCTCAAAAATAACTGCTAAAAATAATAAAGTAAAATAAAGTAATCAATGAAAATTGCCTAAAATAGCCGTTTAAAAATAAACTGTAAAAATTCCACCCATTATCCGTCGTGTTATGCTTACAAACTGTACGTATACTCGATGGATAATGTTCAAGGAATTAAAGGCTGATATTAAGACAATTCGACGGATGAGGATAGACTGTTATACGTCGAGTCATAAAATATTCCAGGAAAATAATTTATTTTTATTAGCAAATAGTATACCGACGGATGATCAAACTCGATGGATAAGGATCATCCGTCGAGATGTAAATTTTGACTTAGCCAAAATTTCATCCAAGACTGAAAAATTAATTAAATTTCTGGCTACATTTTAACTTGCAAATTATCTCATATAGATTTAAGAATAATTAAGCATACCTAACTCACTTACCAACCTTGAAAAGGTGGATTCATCCAGTGGCTTGGTAAAAATATCTGCAAGCTGCTTCTCACTTGGAACAAAATGTAGTTCCACAGTACCTTTCATTACATGTTCCCTTATGAAGTGGTACTTGATATCTATGTGCTTTATAACGACTGGGAACTTTACGTTTATATTATATCATGATTATAATATAATATGTGAATTAATGTGTCATTTATGTGTGATTATCTGATAAACCCTAACTGTTACGTGATACGTGTATTCCATGTCATTACTGTATTTTTAAGGTATTTTTCAGATATTTTATTATGCATTTATAGGTTTTATTTCAAACGTTTTATGACCCAAACGATGATTTTAAAGCAAGTATTTCAAATAAAATAACGGGCCTTATTTTTTCATCAAATGGCTTTTACAATCGCCTTGTTCTGAACATCTAGATAATTTATAAATTTTCTCGTTTTGCGAAAAATGATTTTTCCGGGCCCCATTAGGTGTCAAAAACCCCACAAAAATCACATTTTTATTTTTATAAAATTATAGGACTTTCATTTATATTATTTCTTTGCATTTTTGCATTATTCACAATTTTTGGGAATTTTTGGCATATATATTGCATATATAAAATATTTATAAATTAAATTTTAATACTCAAAAATTATAAAAATTAGGGCCCAATATTTTTATTTAATGTATAATTAGCCCTTAATTTTAATTAGGAGTATTATTTTTACTAATATAAATAGCCTAATTTTTATTTAATTAATTATAATTAATCATTAAAATCTGCAAAATTACCAAAAATTCTCTGAAATCGGGTCGGGAAGAACAGGTTCGGGTCGAAGAATTAAGTCGTGATTTCTCACTGATTACAGCATCAAATCGTGTGATTCAAGTACTCAAATCGAAGGTTTTGCTCCGCTCTTTCTGTTTCTTGCATCAATTTCACGTTTTATTGCATCGTTTTTGATTTTTGATTTCTAGGGTTTATGTTCGAATTAGGGCTTTTTGATTCTGGGGTTATTTTGATATTTTGATGATTGATATAGCTTTTTAGATGATTTACAGTCGATTCATGGTGTTTAATTGAACAAACGATGCTTGGATAATGATTCACGATTTCTAGGGTTTAGGTCGAATTTTCAAAACACAACTTGATGATTTCTGTGAATATTTGGTTCTTGTAATGTTAGGGCTTTGATTGTATATGTACTTAGCTTCATTTTGCACTATATAACGTTTGATGTTATGTACAAATGAGTGATTTGGATTTTTGGCCGGAGTTCTTGATGATTTTGATCGGAGAATGATATCCAGGGATGTTTCTGGTCGATTTTCGCCAGAAACAGATTGGGGAAGTAGTTTGGGATGTTTTGGGATCAAAAACGGAACCAAACGGTGTCCGTTTGGCCAGGAATTGGACTCGCCGGAGTCCGGTGAAGTCGCCGGATTCTGGGTTTAAACCCAGATTCCGGTGGTGTTCTTCACAGACCCGGATTTTGACCCGTTTGACCCGTGTAAAATACCCGGGTTTGATCTGATTTTTTCAGGGATGGTTTTCTGACAACTTTTTCTGGAAATTATTTTTACTTTTTATTTTTATTAATTTTAAAAATCAGTTTTATTTATTTTGTAAATTGATTAATTAATTATTTAATTAATTAATTTATATTATAAATAATTCTGAATTATTTTCTAAAAATCAGATTGAATTATTTTCTTAATTATTTATTATTTATCTATTACTTATTAATTATTTAAAAGTGATTAATTATTTTGATAATTAATCAAATAATTTTCAATAAATCATAATAAATTCATTTTAATTTCAAAAATTATAGAAAAATTATTTTTAATTCTGATTTTCTTAAATAATGATTTAAAAAAATTATTTTTCGGTTTTAAAAATTAGTAATAATTATTTATAATGATTAATAAATGGAATTATCAGTATTTAATTAATAATAATTCAACCGTTAGTCCGTTTTGCGTGAAACGAAAGCCTGTTAACTCAGAAAAATGAATCCTTTTCATTAAAAATAATATCAAAGCTTAATTTCTTTTAGAAGTTAATTGATTTTGAGACTTGTTTGATTATCAGTCAAGTTACGTGCCGAGACGAGTCCGAAAAATTCCGGAAAAATGGGAAACGAGTCAGATAACGATCAGTTGAGCGATCAGCGAGTCGATTTTGGTTTTAAAAATTATTTTAACCATAAAAATGATTATGTGCTTATGTGCTTATGTGTATTACGCGGTTAATCGAGTCTTACTTGCTTATATGTAATACATGAGTCAGTCATAAGCGCATGGGTAGATGTTAGGATCGGTTTGAAGTCGATTCAAGATGCAAATAAAGTACGACGTGACTTAACCAGTCTGTTTTGCCAACAGAAGCTAAGCCAGCCAGGCCAGTTGAGTCGGTAATAGTCCAAGGTGATAGACATAAGTTATTCAATTGGAGTAAGTCACGCAGAAGGCAAGTTTTTCCTCTATTCTACTTTTGGAATAGTGATATTGATTCAAATATTTATCACATTTACATTCTCTTGATTATTGTTCTTGATCACTAATATACAATCCCTATTCCTTTGTTCATATTTCATTTCAATTCTTGATTTCTCTGTTTCTTTGGATTCTTGATTCCTATTCTATTGGTATCACATGGAGATTGATATATTCTAGTGTTTGGAATATATCAAAGCATACCGATTGTCCCGGTTACTAAGCGATGGACTGGATAATGATATTTTGGGATTGAGTGTGTCTTAATCCTGAGCACCGGGATGACTGGTGCCTCGACGTGGGCCGTAGTGCCTGGGTACCCGACTGGATCTATATATTGAGATATGGATCTGCATTATATTCTGACTGATCAGCAGAATATAGATGCGAACTTGTGTCCAGTTTAGTTTATTTGTACTCGCCAGTAATGGCCTTCTTTTTATTCTCGTGAGGTTATATCTTGGCAGATATACCTGGGATAGCAGATTCATTTAAAATGCTTTAACACTATTTATATGTTTGTGGACTTGTTGAGCAACTTTTGGCTCACCCCTTTTGTTGTTATTCACCTTATTGTTTTCAATTAAGAAGGAATATGAAACCAATCAAGACTCGAGTGGTAAAGAAGCGAGTCAAGCCTCGGGATCCTCTTATACCCAAGGTGTTGATCCCAATCCAGGAAGAAAGCTTTGAGTTGCCCGAGCAGGTGCAGTGTTGATAGATAGTATGTGTGTGTGGTTGAATAAAAGTTGAACTTAGCTTAAAATGAATTAGACAATGGTTTGTAATAAAGAGAGTTTGTGAGACTTTAAATGTTGGTTTGTAATAAAAGTAGTTAGTGGTTCTTGTTTTCATATTTCAACCTAAAAAGATCCTGGTTAGTGTTAAAGGGGTTTAATTTCATTTCTTTATTAATTGTTAATCAGATTGTACAGGTTTGGTGATTAGCTAGTAACCCCCAGACTTATACCCCGGGTCTGGAGGGCGTTACAGGTTTGGCATCAGAGCTATAGGTTTGGTCCCTGAAAACAAGAACATTAGGATTAAGATAGGATAGTGAGATCACATAAGATAGGGATAGTCAAATTAGGATGAATAGTGTTAGGATTTAGGTCAGATTAGAATAGGGAAATAATCTTAGGATTGTTAATGACCTTTTCTTTTCTTTGGTATATTATCAGATGGCATCTTATGGTTATTCTGCATCTTCCGAGAGGACAGTCACTGGGTCAGTAGCACCAGCCATACCTCCAGTATCTGAGTATATATTTCCTCCTCTACCACCTCCACCACCATTGCCACAGGAGCCGGTACCACCAGTACTAGGGATAGTGCATGACCCCATAGAGATGTTTGATCCATTTGAGTTCTTCGAGCCGATGGTTCCTTTACCTATTGAGCACCAGTTTATACTAGGTATTGAGCAGGAGTTACCACCACCACCATTGTTACCTCCTATACCAGTGCATGCCCCAGAGCCGGACATAGTTCAGATGATTCCAGTAGAGGGGATGGGAGAGCATGATGTGGATCTACAGTTAGGTATACCCCAGCAGGGTGCAGGTATTCCGAGGGTTCCTTCTCAGGAGTCAGTAGGTCAGGTTGCTCAGCCGCATATGGTACCATACCATGAGTATAGAGTTATGAGGGATGATGTGGAGTATTGGCGGGCACAGTGTCGGGAGATTATGTATCTGTTTGATCAGAGGGACAGAGGACCGTTAGCGGCCCTACGGCCGGATTATTATATGAGACAGCGATTACAGTCAGTGTTAATGAGTGCTACTTGGGAGCTGGATGATTTGACTCATGATGGACCTCCTTCTTTTGCAGAGTTCTACAGGGTTTTTTGCTTGGCACAGACTTTGGTCCAGGCACTTAGAGAGGAGCTTAGGCATATTCTTCCAGGGTTCTGAGAGGGTTTGAGACGGTGACTCCAGAATACATGTGTATATAGAGGCAGCATAGTATAACCTAGTGAGTAGTGTGTATGTGTGTATCAGTAGTTTAACTTGTAGTAGTAGTTTAACTTGTAGCGATAGTGTGACTTGTAGCCGTAGTGATGACCAGTAGCCCGAGACTTTTTGTATCAAGCATTTACACCTGAAGCTGGTGTCACATATATATAAGATGAACTTTTTCAAATTCTTTTATTTAAATTTCAGTCTTTACAGTTTTATAGCATTTACTTTCACTTTACAGTTTTTCATATTATAATTCCTGTTGAAAAAAAAATTATTTTATTTAACTGTTTACGTTTCCGGTCTGTACACTCAGCAACTGTTTTCTTTAAATAAACCATGTTATGAATACAGGATAAATTGTTATCCATACATATTGTCGATTGTTTATTAAACTGTTAAATAAATATAACCTGTTTTATTATCAGAAGAAGATGGCACCAAAAAGAAAGACTAGGGCTGAGACCTCTAACAGCAATTCTGAAAATCAGACTAATGAGACCATGAACCAAATGTTCCATCTGATACAACAACAGATGGTAATGATGCAGCAGCAGATGCAGCATCAACAACAGCAGATACAACAACAAATGTTACAACCGCCACCTGGTCCTGAGCTTCAATTACCACAAGTATTACCTGTTGTTACTTTTAAGCAGTTCCAGTCAGTTAAACCTCCAGAGTTTGAAGGGACTACTGATCCTATTAAAGCTACCACCTGGTTAAAAGAAGTAGAGAAAGCGTTCGCACTAGTGAAGATAGGTGAGGACCAGAAGACTGATTTTGCTAGTTACTTGTTGAAAGGAGAGGCGAATTATTGGTGGGAATCTAAAAAGGCCTTAGAGGGTGAAGAAGTTATTGCATGGGATAGGTTTAAAGAGTTGTTTTTAGAAAAGCATTTTCCTCGCTATGTGAAGAATCAAATGCAGATTAAGTTTCTAGAACTGAAGTAGGGAAATATATCCGTGGCAGAATATGAAGCCAAATATACTGAGTTGGCTAGGTTTGTTCCTAAACAGGTTGACACTGAAGAAAAACTAGTTCAAAGGTTTCAAGAAGGGTTAAGACCATGCATTCGTGGCCAAGTTACAGTTTTCGAATTAACGACGTATACCGCCGTAGTTCAGAAAGCTTTGATTATAGAAGGGGAAAATGAAAGATCTCAGCAAGACAAGGGACAGGGAAGTTTCCAAGATCGCTCTAGCAGAAAGCCGGGATTCCAAGCCCGGGCAAATTTGAATTTTAAAAGGATAGGACAAGGTTCACAGAAGGCAAGTAATCGTTTCCAAACCTCCAGTCAGCAGGGAATGGTCAGAGTTCCAGTGCCGTACTGCAAGACATGTAATTGAAAGCATACTGGTGTATGTATCAAAAGGGATGTAACGTGTTCCGAGTGTAAGCAGAAAGGGCATTATTCTAACGAATGTCCAACAGGTAGAACAGCAGAGATGACTTGTTTCCAGTGTGGAAAGAAAGGCATATCGCCAGAAATTGCAAAGGATCAGCTATGGAAGCCAGTGTTCCGAGAGTGTTAGCATTACCTCCGCCGTCGCCTAATCAACCCAAAGCAAGAACTTTTAACATGACCACGAAAGAAGCGGTGCAGAGTCCGAGTGTTATTGCAGGTACGCTTTTGGTGAATTCCGTAATTTCAAAGGTATTAATTGATTCTGGAGCTACTCGTTCATTTGTTTCTGAAGAATTTCTTGATAAGTTACATTGTGAAATCGAATGGTTGAGCGAAACATTAATTATAAAATTAGCGAATGACGACCAAGTTCCGGTAGATCGAGTATGTCCTGCGTGTGATATAGAAATAGCCAGACATCATTTTTCGGTAGACTTAATTCCTTTTAAGCTAGGAGAATTTGATATTATCTTGGGAATGGATTGGTTAGCATGTCATAACGCTCAGATAGATTGCGCGAATAAGAGAGTCAAATTGCGAAGTGCGGAGAATGCAACGGTAATATTCAAAGGCGAAAAACAGCAGAAGAAATTTCTTACTGTGATGCAGACTAAATGATTGCATCGACAAGGATGTGAGGCGTACATAGCTTACGTGTTAGATAATAAAAGAGGAAGTCTTAGAATAGAAGACATTCCAATTGTGTGCGAGTTTCCAGACGTCTTTCCAGACGAGCTTCCAGGGTTACCACCAGATCGAGAAATTGAGTTCACAATTGATCTAGCACCAGGTACAAAACCAGTTTCGAAAGCTCCATATCGGATGGCTCCAGTCGAAATGAAGGAATTGTCAACGCAACTGTAAGATCTTCTAGACCGAGGCGTCATACGACCTAGTGTATCTCCATGGGGTGCACCAGTGTTATTTGTGAAGAAGAAGGACGGCAGCATGTGATTATGCATTGACTATAGGGAACTGAATAAACTCACTATCAAGAACAAGTATCCCTTACCGAGAATCGACGATTTGTTTGATCAGCTAAAAGGAGCAGCATGGTTTTCAAAGATAGATTTGCGATCAGGCTATCATCAATTGAAGATTAAAGCTGAAGATATTCCAAAGACTGCGTTTCGTACAAGATATGGGCATTACGAGTTTTTGGTAATGGCATTCGGTCTGACAAATGCGCCAGCAGCATTCATGGATTTGATGAACAAAGTATTCAAGAAATATTTGGATAAATTCGTGATTGTATTCATTGATGACATCTTGATTTACTCCAAGTCAGAAGAAGAGCATGCAGAACACTTGAGAATAGCTTTGGAAATTCTGAGGAAAGAGCAACTATACGCAAAATATTTGAAATGTGAATTCTGGTTAAGAGAAGTACAATTTCTAGGGCATATTATCAGTAGAGAAGGCATCCAAGTCGATCCAGCGAAGATTGAAGCTGTGTTAAATTGGGAAAGACCAAGGACACCGACAGAAGTTCGAAGTTTCTTGGGATTGGCAGGATATTATCGAAGGTTTGTCAAAGATTTTGTGAAAATAGCAACACCGCTGACCAAGTTAACTCGAAAAAGTGAAAAGTTTGAATGGAGTGATAAGTGTGAAGAAAGTTTTCAAGAGTTGAAAAATCGGTTAGTAACCGCACCAGTACTTGTATTGCCAGACCAGCTAGGAAATTTCGTCATTTTCAGCGACGCTTCGTATCGCGGGTTAGGATGTGTACTGATGCAGCACGGTAACGTCATCGCATATGCTTCGAGACAACTTAAACCTCATGAACAAAAATATCCCACTCATGATCTGGAATTGGCAGCGATCGTATTTGCGTTGAAGCTTTGGAGACATTATCTCTACGGTGAAAAATGTGAAATTTATACAGATCATAAAAGTCTAAAGTATATTTTTACGCAAAAGGAGCTGAACATGCGACAACGTCGATGGCTGGAATTGATAAAGGATTATGAAGTCACGATTAGTTATCATCCAGGGAAAGCAAATGTTGTAGCAGATACACTGAGCAGGAAAGAAAGATTGAATCGGTTAACTTCATGTGAAGACTTAATCAAGGAATTCGACAAATTGGAAATTGAGATTCGTATTCCCAATGAATCTGCAGAAGCTATCTACACTATGACTTTCCAACCGGAATTGTTAGAAAAGATTCGCCGTTGTCAAAATGAAGTGATGAGTCAAGATGACGACCTGACGGGGGAAGAAATCACAACTTAGAAAGATAATGAAGGAATTTTATGCTTTGCGTCGAGAATCTGGATCCCTAACGTAGTAGAATTAAAAGAAGAAATAATGCGAGATGCGCATAATTCGAAGTATTCCATTCATCCAGGAAGTACAAAAATGTATCGTGATCTGAAAGAAAACTTCTGGTGGCCGAACATGAAGAAGGAAATAGCTGAATGGATAAGTAAGTGCTATACATGCCAGCGAGTTAAAGCGGAACATCAACGTCCGAGTGGATTATTGCAACCATTAGACATTCCAGAATGGAAATGGGACCATCTAGCGATGGATTTTGTGGTAGGACTACCAAGGACAAAGGCAAATCATGATGCGATATGGGTAATCATTGACAGACTCACGAAGTCGGCACATTTTCTACCAATCAATGAAAGATTTTCACTTGATAAGCTAGTGCACATATATCTCAAAGAAATTGTGATGCGACATGGAGTTCCAGTATCTATCGTGTCTGATCGAGATCCTCGTTTCAACTCAAGATTTTGGAGACAATTTCAAGAATTCTTGGAACTAAATTGAACATGAGTACCGCTTATCATCCGCAAACCGACGGGAAAAGTGAAAGAACTATCCAAACGATTGAAGACATGCTACGAGTTTGTGCGATCGATTTTGAAGGCAGTTGGGATGAACATCTACCCCTAGTGGAATTTTCTTATAATAACAGTTATCACGCCAGCATTGGAATGCCACCGTATGAAGCATTGTATGGGAGAAAATGCAGATCACCAGTATATTGGGATGAAGTTGGAGAACGCAAAATTTTGGGTCCAGAACTAATTCAACAGATGAAAGAAAAAATTGAACTCATTCGAAAACGACTCGATGCAGCGCAAAACAGGCAACGCAAATATGCAGATCAAGCTAGGAAATATATGGACTATCAGGAAGGAGAAAACGTACTACTCAAAATATCGCCATGGAAAGGATTAACCAGATTTAGCAATAAGGGTAAATTGAAACCACGATACGTTGGACCGTTTGAAATTTTGAAGAAAGTGGGAAAAGTTGCATACGAATTAGCTTTACCGCCTCATATGCAGCATATTCACAATGTGTTTCACGTGTCCATGCTTAAGCGATATAATCCTGATTCTAGGCATGTAATCGAGTATGAGCCGATAGAAATCCAACCTGATTTGTCTTTTATAGAACAGCCGGTAAGAATTTTAGATCGGTGAGAGAAAGTGTTGAGAAATAAGTCTGTATATTTAGTGCGAGTGTTGTGGAGAAATCCTATGGTTGAAGAATCAACCTGGGAACTCGAAAGTGAAATATTAGAGAAATACCCTCATTTGTTTTCATAGAAGATTCTGAGGACAGAATCCTTTTAAGGGGGGAAGGATGTAACGACTGGGAACTTTACGTTTATATTATATCATGATTATAATAAAATATGTGAATTAATATGTCATTTATGTGTGATTATCTGATAAACCCTAACTGTTACGTGATACGTGTATTCCATGTCATTACTGTATTTTTAAGGTATTTTTCAGATATTTTATTATACATTTATAGGTTTTATTTCAAACATTTTACGACCCAAATGATGATTTTAAAGCCAGTATTTCAAATAAAATAATGGGCCTTATTTTTTCATCAAATGGCTTTTACAATCGCCTTGAAAAGAACATCTAGATAATTTATAAATTTTCTCGTTTTGCGAAAAATGATTTTTCCGGGCCCCATTGGGTATCAAAAACCCCACAAAAATCATATTTTTATTTTTATAAAATTATAGGACTTTCATTTATATTATTTCTTTGCATTTTTGCATTATTCACAATTTTTGGGAATTTTTGGCATATATATTGCATATATAAAATATTTATAAATTAAATTTTAATACTCAAAAATTATAAAAATTAGGGCCCAATATTTCTATTTAATGTATAATTAGCCCTTAATTTTAATTAGGAGTATTATTTTTACTACTATAAATAGCCTAATTTTTATTTAATTAATTATAATTAATCGTTAAAATCTGTAAAATTACCAAAAATTCTCTGAAATCGGGTCGGGAAGAACAGGTTCGGGTCGAAGAATCAAGTCGTGATTTCTCACTGATTACAGCATCAAATCGTGTGATTCAAGTACTCAAATCGAAGGTTTTGATCCGTTCTTTCTGTTTCTTGCATCAATTTCACGTTTTATTGCATCGTTTTTGATTTTTGATTTCTAGGGTTTATGTTCGAATTAGGGCTTTTTGATTCTGGGGTTATTTTGATGTTTTGATGATTGATATAGCTTTGTTAGATGATTTACAGTCGATTCATGGTGTTTAATTGAACAAACGATGCTTGGATAATGATTCACGATTTCTAGGGTTTAGGTCGAATTTTCAAAACACAACTCGATGATTTCTGTGAATATTTGGTTCTTGTAATGTTAGGGCTTTGATTGTATATGTTCTTAGCTTCATTTTGCACTATATAACGTTTGATATTATGTACAAATGAGTGATTTGGATTTTTGGCCGGAGTTCTTGATGATTTTGATCGGAGAATGATATCCAGGGATGTTTCTGGTCGATTTTGGCCTGAAACAGATTGGGGAAGTAGTTTGGGATGCTTTGGGATCAAAAACGGAACCAAACGGTGTCCGTTTGGCCAGGAATTGGACTCGCCGGAGTCCGGTGAAGTCGCCGGATTCTGGGTTTAAACCCAGATTCCAGTGGTGTTCTTCACAGACCCGGATTTTGACCCTTTTGACCCGTGTAAAATACCCGGGTTTGATCTGATTTTGTCAGGGATGGTTTTCTGACAACTGTTTCTGGAAATTATTTTTACTTATTATTTTTATTAATTTTAAAAATCAGTTTTATTTATTTTGTAAATTGATTAATTAATTAATTAATTAATTAATTTATATTATAAATAATTCTGAATTATTTTCTAAAAATCAGATTGAATTATTTTCTTAATTATTTATTATTTATTTATTACTTATTAATTATTTAAAAGTGATTAATTATTTTGATAATTAATCAAATAATTTTCAATAAATCATAATAAATTCATTTTAATTTCAAAAATTATAGAAAAATTATTTTTAATTCTGATTTTCTTATATAATGATTTAAAAAATTATTTTTGGGTTTTAAAAATTAGTAATAATTATTTATAATGATTAATAAATGGAATTATCAGTATATAATTAATAATAATTCAACCGTTAGTCCGTTTTGCGTGAAACGAAAGCCTGTTAACTCAGAAAAATGAATCCTTTTCATTAAAAATAATATCAAAGCTTAATTTCTTTTAGAAGTTAATTGATTTTGTGACTTGTTTGATTATCAGTCAAGTTACGTGCCGAGACGAGTCCGAAAAATTCCGGAAAAATGGGAAACGAGTCAGATAACGATCAGTTGAGCGATCAGCGAGTCGATTTTGGTTTTAAAAATTATTTTAACCATAAAAATGATTATGTGCTTATGTGCTTATTTGTATTACGTGGTTAATCGAGTCTTACTTGCTTATATATAATACATGAGTCAGTCATAAGCGCATGGGTAGATGTTAGGATCGGTTTGAAGTCGATTCAAGATGCAAATGAAGTACGACGTGACTTAACCAGTCTGTTTTGCCAATAGAAGCTAAGCCAGCCAGGCCAGTTGAGTCGGTAATAGTCCAAGGTGATAGACATAAGTGATTCAATTACAGTAAGTCGCGCAGAAGGCAAGTTTTTCCTCTATTCCACTTTCGGAATAGTGATATTGATTCAAATATTTATCACATTTACATTCTCTTGATTATTGTTCTTGATCACTAATATAAAATCCCTATTCCTTTGTTCATATTTCATTCCAATTCTTGATTTCTCCGTTTCTTTGGATTCTTGATTCATATTCTATTGGTATCACATGGAGATTGATATATTCTAGTGTTTGGAATATATCAAAGCATACCGATTGTCCCGGTTGCTAAGCGATGGACTGGATAATGATATTTTGGAATTGAGTGTGTCTTAATCCTGAGGACCGGGATGACTGGTGCCTCGACGTGGGCCGTAGTGCCTGAGTACCCGACTGGATCTATATATTGAAATATGGATCTGCATTATATTCTGACTGATCAGCAGAATATAGATGCGAACTTGTGTCCAATTTAGTTTATTTGTACTCGCCAGTAATGGCCTTCTTTCTATTCTCGTGAGGTTATATCTTGGCAGATATACCTGGGATGGTGGATTCATTTAAAATGCTTTAACATTGTTTATATGTTTGTGGACTTGTTGAGCAACTTTTGGCTCACCCCTTTTGTTGTTATTCACCTTATTGTTTTCAGTTAAGAAGGAATATGAAACCAATCAGGACTCGAGTGGTAAAGAAGTGAGTCAAGCCTCGGGGTCCTCTTATACCCAAGGTGTTGATCCCAATCCAGAAAGAAAGCTTTGAGTTGCCCGAGCAGGTGGAGTGTTGATAGATAGTATGTGTGTGTGGTTGAATAAAAGTTGAACTTAGCTTAAAATGAATTAGACAATGGTTTGTAATAAAGAGAGTTTGTGAGACTTTGAATGTTGGTTTGTAATAAAAATAGTTAGTGGTTCTTGTTTTTCATACTTCAACCTAAAAAGATCCTGGTTAGTGTTAAAGGGGTTTAATTTCATTTCTTTATTAATTGTTAATCAGATTGTTAAATAGGAATCCTTTCAACTTGCAAACCATAGTCTAGCAATTGATTTTTCATCCAAAAATCTGTGCATAACAACTACCAGCAGCAATATATTCAGCTTCAGCTGTAGAAGTAGAAACTGAATTTTGCTTTTTACTGAACCAGGACACAAGCTTATTTCCTAAAAATTGACAGGTTCATGTTGTACTTTTTCTATCAATTCTACAACCTGCATAATCTGCATCTGAATAACCAGTTAGATCAAAACCAGAATCTCTAGGGTACCAAATGCCAAGTTTTGGTGTTCCCTTGAGATATCTGAAAATTCTCTTAATTGCTATTAAGTGAGATTCTCTAGGATCAGCCTGAAATCTAGCACATAAATATGTAGCAAACATTATATCTGGCCTACTAGATGTTAAGTACAGAAGTGAGCCAACCATGCCCCTATAACTTGAAATATCCACAGACTTTTCAGTAGTGTTTAATTCAAGCTTAGTTGCAGTAGCCATGTGAGTTTTTGCAGATGTGCAATCCATTAGATCAAACTTCTTTAAAAGATCAAAAATATATTTAGTTTGACTAATGAATATTCCATCACTAACTTGCTTAACTTGCAAACCAAGAAAGTAAGTTAGTTCTCCCATCATACTCATTTTATACTTACTTTGCATCAATTTGGCAAACTTTTTGCAAAGTTTCTCATCTGTAGAGCCAAAAATAATATCATCTACATAAATTTGAACAAGTATACTAGAGCCATTAACATTTCTAAAAAATAAAGTTTTATCTACAGTACCTCTTGTGAAATGATTTTCTAAAAGGAACTTTGATAAAGTGTCATACTAGGCTCTAGGTGCTTGCTTCAATCCATAAAGTGCTTTCAAAAGATAATAGACATGTTCTAGAAAATTTGGATCTTCAAAACAAGGAGGTTGACTGACATAGACTTCCTCCTCCAAATCTCCATTCAGAAAGGCACTTTTGACATCCATTTGATAGACCTTGAAATTGGCATGGGCTGCATAGGCTAAAAAGATTCTGATGGCTTCAAGTCTTGCAACAGGAGCAAATGTTTCATCAAAATCTATTCCCTCTTGTTGACAATAGCCCTTAGCAACCAATCTAGCTTTATTCCTGACTACTATGCCATTTTCATCCATCTTGTTTCTGAATACCCATTTGGTGTCTATTGAATTTTTTCCTTTAGGCTTGGGCACCAGCTTCCATACATTATTCCATTCAAATTGGTTTAGCTCCTCCTGCATAGCTAAAATCCAATCAGGATCCAACAAAGCTTCTTCTACCTTCTTTGGTTCTTCCTTGGAAAGAAAGCTAATGTATATACATTCTTCTTGAGTTGCTCTCCTGGTTTGAACTCTAGAAGAAACATCACCAATTATGAGCTCAAAGGGATGATCTTTTGTCCATTTCCTTTGTTGAGGTAGATTAGCTCTAGATGAAGAGGCCTCATTATTGTCTTGATGTGTGATTGAGTTTTGATTGTTAGAAACTCCCCCTGAGTTTGTGAATCTTTGATTTGAGAAAGGGGAACTTTCTATAGGTGATCTATCCTGACTTCCTGCTCCTTTTAATAACCCGACGGATGGTGAATTTTGAGTACCGACGGATGAAGCTGGTTGTCTCCCGACGGATAACGCAGATTGCCTCCCGACGGATGAAGCATTATGCAACTCGACAGATGTTGAGTTTTGTGATTCATTGGTAGTAGATTTTTCTGCATTATCATTTGATACTGTTTCTTGATCACTTTCATCATCACTGTCATCAGTAACCATCTCCACATTGTCAAATTTGAGGCTCTCATGGTAATCTCCATCTTGAAGTCCTTCAATATTTTTTATCATCAAACACAACATGTATTGATTCCACAACAATGTTGGTTCTTAGATTGTAGACTCTATATGCTTTACCAACAGCATATCCAACAAATATTCCTTCATCTGCTTTAGCATCAAACTTCCCATTTTGATCAGTTTGATTTCCCTAAATATAGCATTTGCAGCCAAAGACATGAAGAAAATTTAGAGTTGGCTTCTTGTTCTTGAACAATTGATAGGGAGTCATGCATCTTGCTTGATTAACCAGGGAAATATTCTGAGTGTAGCATACAGTATTTACAGCTTCAGCCAAAAAATATGTTGGCAGTTTAGATTCTTCAAGCATTGTCCTGGAAGCTTCAATAAGTGATCTGTTCTTCCTTTCCACTACTACATTCTGTTGTGGAGTTCTTGTTGCAGAAAACTCATGCAGAGTCCCATTTTCCTCACAAAATGCTCTCATGACAGAATTCTTGAACTCAGTTCCATTGTCACTCCTGATTCTTCTAAACTTGAAATCAGGATGATTATTGACTTGCCTTATGTGATTGATGATGATTTCACTAGCGTCATCTTTAGACTTTAGAAAATATGTCCAAGAGAACTTTGAGAAATCATCTACAATTACTAGGCAAAATCTTTTCCTTGAGATGGACAACACATTACTGGTCCAAACAAATCCATGTGTAGCAGTTGCAAAGGTTCTTCAATTGTTGAATCAAGTTTCTTCCTGAATGATGCTTTAATCTGCTTCCCTTTTTGACAGGCATCACAAAGTTCATCCTTAGAAAACTCCACTAGAGGAATGCCTCTAACTAGTTCTTTCTTTACTAGCTCATTCATGGTCTTGAAGTTTAAATGGGATAGCTTCTTGTGCCATAGCCAACTTTCATCCTGACTTGCTTTACTGAGAAGACAAGTAACAGATTCTGTATTAGATGAGTTGAAGTCAGCTAGGTACACATTTCCTTTTCTCACACCAGTGAGAACCACTTTGTTGCTTCTTTTGTTAGTCACAACACAGGCTTCTGAGTTGAAGATTACTGAGTTGCCTTTATCACAAAGCTGGCTGATACTCAACAAGTTGTGTTGAGACCATCCACTAAGGCAACTTCCTCAATGATGACATTGTCCTTTGAAATCAAGCCATATCCCACAGTATAACCCTTGTTGTCATCCCCAAAAGTAATACTTGGGCCAGCTCTCTCCTTGAACTCTGTGAGCAGGGTAGAATCACCAGTCATGTGTCTTGAACAACCACTATCCAAGTACCAAAGATTCTTTCTATTTCCCTGCACACATCAAAATCAAATCAAGTTGATTTTGGTACCCAAGTTTCCTTAGGTCCTGCCTTGTTAGCTTTCTTTTTCTGTTTCTTAGGCTTTATCTCATTTGACTTGGGGATATCAGATTCATCCTTGGTCATTTGAAATGGTCCTTTGAAGCCATTCATTGCAACAGAATTATCATGCATATTATAATCAACAGGGAATGGCATGCTATTAGTGAACATGGTATTCCAGTAAAGCATGCTAAATGGCATTTATGGCATACTAAATGCAGCATAATAAGGATTAGGTGCAAATGGCATATTAGCAAACTGTGCATTCAAATTCTGTGTAGACATAGCATTTATAGGCATGGGAGGCATGGCATTCATGTTAGGAAAGTGAGGTGGCACAGACATGGAAATAGGCATGGCAGATTTGCAATTAACAGACAAATGATTTACACTACCACACTTGACAGATTTTTCTAGGAGCATATTTATCAGGTGTGTAGTTATTGTGTTTGTTAATCCCTACTTTACCATTTCTATTATTTTTCTTTTTAACCTCTGTTTTCACCTCAATCTTTTCAAGTCTGTCACTTAACTGTTTGACAATCATGTGACCAACATTAGCCTTTTTCCCTTTCTTAACTTGACTCGATTCTCTTGAACCAAAGTTCTTGGAAACAGATCCATACTTTTCATTTAGCTTAACAAGTTTGGCTTTACAGATAGGCTTGCTTGCTGTCGATGGATGAGGATTTTCATCGGTCGATGCATAACCCTTTTTGTTATCCGACGGATGATCCTCATCATCCGTCGAGTCTACATCTGTTAGCACTCCATCCACCAAATTTGGTTCTAGTTTCTCCTTGTTATTTTTCCAGGCTGCATCACAGAATGACTCGATTCCTTGATCCTTGGTAATTTGAGCATGGACATCTCTAGATGTTTTCCATGCTTTAATTACCTTAATTACCTCTTGTTCATGTTCGAGCTGCTTCTTCAAAATTTCTTCTTTCTTCAAGGACTCGGTTAATTCCTCCTTGGCAATCTTACACTCAATTCTTAATTTTTCAAAATCAATGAACTGAGACTCTAGCACATTATTTCTCTCACTCAAAAACAAATTGTTTTCTTTGATTTTAGTATTTTCTTTAGTAGGAGACTTAAGTGTAACATGCAAATGATATAACTCTGTAGATATGTCATTTATAGCATCATTACACTCAGCTTTAGATAAATGTGCAAGGTTTGTAGTAATTACCTGATTACTTGAAGAACTTGTTTCTGTTTCATCAGACTTGGCCATTAGGGCTAGATTGACATAGCTGACATCTTCATCTTCATCCAGACCATCTGCTTCCCAGTCGTTTTCTTGTGTAATGAAAGCCCTTTCCTTTTGTTTGAGCAGCTCAAAGTATTTTTACTTATAATCCACAGGCTCAAACTTTTTCTTACTGGAATCTGACTTCCTACACTCACTGGAAAAGTGCCTTGCCAAGCCACATTTGAAACATTTGAATTTTGATTTATCCACCATGTTTCTATTTGGCTTAGCTGCTCCAAAGTTCTTTTTGAACATGAGCTTGGCAAATCTTCTGGAAAGAAATGCTAAATGTTCATCAATGTCTTTCATGTCATCTTGGCTCAAAGAATCTTCACTTTCTACTGCAAGCCCCTTGCCCTTATTTTCCCAGACCCTTGAAGTTGACTCAACAGCTTCCATCTTCATCTCCTTCTCTTTCTCTAACTCAGCAACTAGTGCAATGGACCCTCCTTTCTTCTTTCCTCTCTCCATCCTCTCATCTTGCTCTATTTCAAGCTCATAAGTTTTTAGGATGCCATACAGTCTCTCCAAAGTAAACTCCTTATAATCTTGTGATTTTCTTAATGAGACTGTCATTGGTTTTCATTCCTTTGGAAGAGATCTAAGGAATTTCATATTGGAGTCTTTTATCTGATAGACCCTACCATGCAACTTTAGAGCATTTAGCAGTTTTTGAAACCTACTAAAAATGTCAGTGAGAGACTCACTTTTTTCATTATGAAAATGCTCATATTGCTGAATCAGTAGCTGCATCTTTTTTTCTCTAACTTGCTCAGTGCCATCACAGATGATCTGTATTGTATCCCAAACATCCTTCGCAGTTTTACAGTTGATAATGTTGTCAAACATATCACCATCAACTCCATTAAACAGGATATTCATGGCCTTTTTATCCGTCCTAACTTGTTCAATATCAGGATCAGACCATTCATGCCTTGGCTTGGGGACAGATGGCTCATTTCCAGTTACAACTCTCATTGGAACATGAGGGCCTCTTTCTATGCAGTCCACATAGGCCTCATCTTGAGAAAGTAAATGAAGATGCATCTTTACCTTCCAATGATGGTAATTATCTTTATCCAGAAAAGGAATCTTGACTCCAACATCCTTCTTGTTAATCTTATTATATTGTTTTGATCTTTAAACTTTTTGTTCTTCAAGAGCTTGCTTTGATACCAATTGTTAGTCCCTTAACAATGTAATAAGAATTACAGAAGGGGGGTTGAATGGAATTCTTGAAACTTTTTCTTGAGTAAAATGTTCTAACTCAAATATATATATAAGTGTGAATTGATTAGCAGAATGCGGAATAGTTATTTGAAATAAATCAAAACACAACTAATTAAAAACAAGAGTCTTTAAAAACTTTCTGGTGGATTTGAATGATTCCACCAAAGATATATAATATATATCGAGAGAACTCTGTATGCAAAAAGCTCACAGCTGCTTACAAAGTGATAACAACTAAGAATGAGAGAAATGCTAAGAATACAGCTTACAAATGTTTCTCTCTTTCTATCTGAGTTTCTTAATTACTATTCTATTGCTGCTTCTTGGTTTATATATCACCAAGATTACAAAGTAATAAGACAGGATCATAAAACAAAAACTATCAAGTCTAATTACAATGCTACTTCATTACTCTATTCCAACATCTTTGAATATCTTCATAATAGCATGGAAATGGCAATGCTTCTTTGTTCTCCAAAACCCAGTTGAATAGGCTACCACATTTCATTTGCATACACTCGATGCATGTGTCTGTGTAGTCACTGTCAACAGATATTTGAATTCTTTATCCGTCGGGTTTATGATCATCCGTCGAGTTATTGATCATCCGTCGAGTTGTTGATCATCCGTCGAATTCATTGTTATTTATTCGTCGGGTAGCAATCAGGCACTTGACTTCATTTCATTTATGCAGAATTACAAGACATCATCTATGTACAATTAATCAACCTATTCTGCATATTTAGTTAAAGTCAAAATGAGTTTAGTACTACAGATTCTAAACAATGTGTATGCAGAAATGTGCTACAGACTTATTGTTACATAAGCTACTCACTCGATGGATAATAAGTCATCAACCGTCGGGACCAAAATGAGTTATCCGTCGGGACTATAATCCTTATCCGTCGAGTGCTACATTTTCACTAAGTAAAATCTACCAAGGTGTTTTGTTCATGAAATTATCAAGTACATAACATATACACAACAAGGATGGTGCGCATAGTGTACCCAAACCAAGCCACACTACAGTTTCCCAACAAACTGTGGTTGTTAATAAGGATAAAAGCTCAATTCTAGTTTCATCCTCCAAAAAGGATGTAACTATTGAAACAAGCTCTCAACCAGGAGCACAGAACAAAAGGGGTAGGGACACAAGTTCACCATAAACCTATACAAGAAAGAAGAAATCTAAAACCCTTGGAGATGCACAGGGTACACACAAAGTGCAAACTGGAGCTAAAGTCCCAGTCACTTCACCATCTCAAAGTCAAATTGATGTGGCTCCAACAAATGTGGGGTCACAGCCAAAATCTGTACAAATTGAAACACCTCAAACACCAAATTCTCCCACACAATCTTTGGATGTTGACATGATTCAAACATCACAACCATATTCTCCATCTTTAACTCTGTTGGAGAAGCCAAAAATCAATGCAAGTGAGCATCATCTTCTAGATAATTTGTTGGCTCACTTGCCATTTCTTTCTGAGACTGTTGAGTCATCTGTGCCAAAATTTTCATCAATCTGCACAGAGTCCAAAATAGTTTCCACTCCAAACTCATTCATTTCTACTCACTCGATGGATATTGTTCATCCGTCTAGTACTGATTGTATCCCGATGGATGTGCCTAATAGCAGTCATCCGTCGGATTGTCAAATTACTACCCCGATGGATATTTCTCATCCGTCGGGTGTCTCTGCACAACTCCAAAGTTCAACCATAGTCACAAGTGCAGATGACTTAGTAATTGTGCAATCACTATTAGAATTGAGGGAAGGTAGTGACATGAGTGAGAGTCTGGGTTACTCCTAGGAAAAAGGAGAGAAAAAGAGTGATCTAATGTAGTCCATTTCTTCAGGACTGGCAAAAGTGAGTGTGAGGAGTCCCACCTTAGATGGTGAAGGTGAGGGTGTGAGGGTGGGGAGCCAAGGTGAGACCTTGATGCAAGAAAAGAGAGATTATGAGAGAAATGCAGGTGTAGGAGATATAAGGGTGAATATCATTATAAGTGAGTTAATGAATGTCCAGGATGCAGACAGGGAGGGACTATCTCAGCAAACTCAAGCTATTATAGATTCCACGTCCTTAGATGCTGAGACATTTACTCACCCTGTTCCATCCTAACAACTTCTAGCTGGATAGGGCAATGTCAATGCAGAAAGGATGCTAAACTTGGTGCATACCACACAGTCCATGCAAAGAGCTAAGGATGCCATCACAGCTTTGTCTTCAACAGGTGGTGATGTTGATTATGAGACTGGTGGTTCAGAAGAATTCTTTGGAGGTGAGGGTAGAGATAGTGAAGAAGAGCCATTGGAAATAGGGGGAAGTAGGCCCTAGTTCAAGATCAGGTATGCCATCTTGGGCATTTTCAAATCAATATGATGAACACTACTTTAAGATAACCCTGATTCAACTTATAAATCAGACAAATTTTGCTCTTCAAACCACCACAAATGCCAGCACCAAAAAGCTCCTTCAAGCACATCTTGCTTCTCCGCAACTATAACAAATCCAAGGTCTTCAACATGCTCAAGATGTCAACACTATCAAAGGTGATATTGATCAGATGAAAAAGGACATTTCTGACAGGATGGACTCTAAACTTCCAGAAGCTACAATGCTTGACATTAAGAGACAACTCAGGAAAAATTCTGATCTTGCCACAAAGATAGATGCCTTGGATACAAGAATGACAGTAATGGAAGCATCTCTTACAGCAATCCATCTACACCAAGCTCAATAAACAGACTTGCTTCAGAAACTGGTGGCTGCATAAACCTCCTCATCTACTCAGCTTGATGATAACAAAAAGGGAGAGAAAGAGAGTTCTAGGAGTGAGAGGGAGCAAAAAGTGCTCAACATTCAAGTGAGTAAAACAATTATGCCAACAATTGCTTTCACAAAGGCACCAGCTAAAGATAGCATAGATCTAATTAATGAAGCAGCAACCACTTTCAGAGCAACTGAGAAGAAGCAGTTTTGTACTATAAACTGGGAGAAAATTGATGAGGATATTCAAAAGAAATTTGGTCTAGCAAAGAAGCCAGAAAAATCAACCATTCATCACTCTCAAGTCAGGTAAATTTCTGTGAATGAAATGAGCATGAACTATCTGGAAAGAGGGCAGACATCCTGTATCAAGTCTCCAAAGGCAGATCTAATCATGAAGCCAAAGGTGAACTACCCAAAATCTTCACTAAAGAATCCTTTAGATACAGTGTATGAGACACCAAAGCCTGATGAAAAGAAACTGTTGTCAAGATCTATTGCATTCTACAAGGATCCAACTGATTTAGCATTGAAAAGAAGAATTGCCAAACTTTTCAGAAATGGTAAGGAAATCTGTGTGGTGGCTGGACACCCTCAATTTGCTGAAGCAAAAAGGGAAGAAAAGGCAAGATTGAAGCAAGAAAAGAAGCAAGCTGCTCTAGATGCTAAAAAGCTCAAGAAAAAGAAGGAGCAAGCTGCTATCTTGGCCAAGCTGCAAGCTGTAAAACCCACACAACAAATTCCTGAACAACCATCTTGAACCACTGGATCTAAGGATCTGAAAATGCAAGAAGAATCACAACAGAAAAGAAGGTTTAGATACAAACTTCACTCCGAGAGAAAAGTGAACTTTGATGAAGAAGGATTGGAAGATCAGTTTCCCAAAAAGTCTACTTGTACATCAACTCAAACATTCATGCCCTCTGTGGCACATGAAGAATTCAAGATAGATCCATCCAAGAATTTCCATGGTGAACCTATCATTCCAAACGATGAGCCAATAGACTGGGATAATCTACCAATTCCTGAACTCAATCTACCTCATTTCATGAAGCCAAAGAAGATAAAGACCAGGGCAGTCAAGAAAGGGAAGCCCTCAACTCTCAGATCCAAGTCCCTAACCAAAGCTCAAACTAAGGGCAACAAGGGAGATATCATGTACATTTGTGACATCAAGGAATTCTCTGATCTAAACCTCTATCTGGATGAACTTGAAGAAGTTAGAGGGATTGATGCTTACAGGAATCTACCTGAAAGGTTAGTATTCAAGTACAAGGGAGGAAAAGAGATATCATGGCCACTTCACAGGATTCTTCAAGAGAGCCAATCTGTACTGATAAAAGTTTATTCATCCTTCAAAAAGAACTTTGGATTTAATGTGACAGCTAGAAGATTAGTTCAAAAGAAGATTGAAGAACTGAGGAGTATTAGAGCCAAAGATGCACTCCCAAAGACTTTAACCATTCCTTACACAGGGAATAGAGTGCATCTAAGGCCCTACTGGCTAATAGAATTCATGGATGATAAGGGAGTTAGAAGATTCTTCAGATTAGAAGACCAGTTGAGCATCTCTAGCAATGAGACTCTTCTGAAAATGCAAGGAATGCTAGATCTTTCCGAATCTGATGAACTTGAATTCCTCTGACAGCTCCAAAATCAAATAGAAGAAAGCAATAGGAAGCTTGGGAAGAAATCCATACAATCAAGGAAATAGATCAATCTGCTCAGATTAGAGGAGCACCTTGAAAATGATTGTGACCAAATCTTTGTACACTTTGTCTTGTAAATTTTTCAGTAACTAATGCGGCATTTTTTAGTTTTATCTACTACTTTTTAAATCTGTATTTTTAGAGTTTTTGTTATCATCAAGTTTCTCTTAATTTATGGCTACAATTCTAGTAGACATAAATTGGGGGAGATTGTTGGGAATATGTTGTGAACTTGATGATTACATTAACAAAACACCTTAGTAGATTCAACTCGACGAATGATCAGATATAGTCCCGACGGATGACTCAATATAGTCCCGACGGATGATGATTTAACATCTATCGAGTGAGTAGCTTATGTAACAATAAGTCATGTAGCACATTTCTGTAAACACCTTTGTATAAATTATGTAGTAGCATATAAGTCATGTTAACTTTAATTAGATATGCAGAATAGGTTAATTAATTGTAAATATAAGATGTCTTGTAATTCTGCATTAAGTGAAATAAAGTCAAGTGTCAAATAGTTACCCGACGGATGATCAACAAAGCTACCGACGGATGATCAACAAAGCTCCCGACGGATGATAATCATGTACCCGATGGATGATTAATTCAAACATCTGTTGAAAGTGATAACACAGTCACATGCGTTGAGTGTTTGCAAAAGGAATGTGGCAGCCTATTCAGCTGGGTTTTTGAGAACAAAGAAGCATTACAATTTCCATGCTATTATGAAGATATTCAAAGATGTTGGAATAGAGTAGTGAAGCAGCATGGTATTAGACTTGATAGGTTTGGTTTTATTATCTTGTCTTATTACTATGTAATCTTGGTAATATATAGCAAGTAGAACAACAAGAAGACTAAACAAATACATTCTCGGAGAAATAATTGTAAGCCGTATCCTGTAGCATTTCTCTGTAATTTTAGTTGTTCATATTTGTAAGCAACTGTGAGCTATTCAAGCCTCACATGGTTCTCTTGATATATATATATATATATCTGGTGGATACATTCAAATCCACCAGAAAGTTTTTAAAGACTTGTGTTTTTAATTACTAGTGTTTTGATTTATCTAACTCTTCATTCCGTATTTTGCAAATTAAACACTTATATATTATTAAGTTAGAACCAATTTTCTTTAATCTCAAAAAGTAGCCAGAATTACATTCAACCCCCCCTTCTGTAATTCTTGTTGTATTGTTAGGGACTAACAAATATACAATTACAAGAGCTTGGAAGGTTGTATTATGTGTATGGGTGAGAGAAAGGGATGAAAGAAATGCAAATGCAAAGGCTGAAAAGGAGGAAAAAGATAGAAAGTATGTAGAAAAACTTGCAAGACTTGAACAAAGATCAAATGAGCTCAAGGCAAAGGGGTTGAGCAGACTTTCTAAGGATGGACACTTTCTGAATATAAAGGTTGGAAGATTCTCAAGATTTAGAGTTGGTTACCTGAATAGTTATTCATTAGATGAGAGGTTCAAGCTTGTGGAAGCTCTAAGAGGTACAGAAATCATAGAAGAACTTTAAGGGCTAGTAAATCTTAAGGACCTTATTAGAAAGGAGCCAAGCTATGAGGATTTCATGTAATAGATGTACTTATCAAACTCATGTAATCACTTGATGTATAAAAGCTGTACTTCTGTCAATTTTTATGTAATCTTTTATTGTTTCATTTTAACTTGGGGTTAGTCTTGTTACCAGGCATAAATTTGTGATAATCAATCTTCTCAAAAATTGGGGGAGATTATTGTGCAAGACATGCCTGTATCATAACAAGACTAAGTCAAATTGGCAACCCTAAGAATTAGTTGTATGATAATCTAAATTTGTATTTTGTACTGAATTACTTGAGTCTGTAAAAATGTGAAAGATTAGACCGGAGTATTTTTCTGTAAAAAGTCTTAAGCCTAAGAATAAACTCTGGAAGAAGATCATGCCTCAGAGAAATTGTGAAGAAGCTTGGAGTTGAATAAATCTGTTTTAGGAAATATATTTTAAGTCAAGATATCTACAAGTCACAAATCAAGTCATATAGAGAAGTCTTTATAGAACTCCAGAATGACTTATCGAGAAGTCCAAAATAACTTATAGTGAAGTCTTAGAGATATCGACAAGCCAATGAAAACATGAAGATTGGAGATATCGACAAGTCATTTCCACATGCAGAAATTTGGAGACCTCGACAATCCAAGTTCACTTATAGAGAACTAAGAGACCTCGACAAGTCAAAGACACTTATAGAGAACTAAGAGATCTCGATAAGCCATTATACTTATCGATATGTCAGTTCTCTATAGAACAAATGGAGATCTCGATATGAACCTCAAGTAAACAAAATGCAGATAAGTTAAATATTCAATATTATCAATCAACAAATGATCTAATCACTTAGATTGAAAAGTCTACAAAAGCAGCTTGAAGAGTACAAGATCAAAGACCAAGATTAACTGACAAAGGAAAGTCACAAATCTATAGGATTTACAAATATACACTAAGTGAGAAATGGAAAGTTTTAGAGATAACTTAAAGTAGGATTTAGTACATCTTATTGCATGTTGTGTAAACATGTGTTTACTAAATTATAAAGTAAATACTGGTCCTTTGCTTTTAAAATTGTATCAAACAGATATAGTTTTTCTTGTAACTCTTTCAAGGAAGAAGTTGAGTTCCTTACTTACAAAGAACCCAAAATGGTAGCAAAACACTAGCTTAATTTTAATACAAAATTAAGTGAGTTTTGAAATATTATGTGCACTGTGTTGTGGATATGTTGTGAACTTGACGATTTCATTAACAAAACACCTTAGTAGATTTTACTTAGTGAAAAATGTAGCACTCGACAGATAAGGAATATAGTCCTGACGGATGACTCAATATAGTCCCGATGGATGATGATTTATTATCCATCGAGTGAGTAGCTTGTGTAATAATGAGTCTGTAGCACATTTCTGCATACACCTTGTTTAGATTCTGTAGTAGCACTCAAGTCATGTTGACTTTAATTAGATATGCAGAATAGGTTGATTAATTGTACATAGATGATGTCTTGTAATTCTGCATAAATGAAATGAAGTCAAGTGCCAGATAGCTACCTGACGGATAAACAACAATGCCACTCGACGGATGATCAACAAGGCAACCCGACGGATGATCATGTACCCGACGGATAATCAATTCAAACATCAGTTGATAGTGACAACACAGTCACATGCGTCGAGTGTATGAAAAAGGAATGTGGAAGCCTATTCAACTGGGTTTTAGAGAACAAAGAAGCATTGCCATTTCCATGCTATTATGAAGATATTCAAAGATGCCGGAATAGAGTATTGAAGCAGCATAGTATTAGACTTGATAGGTTTTGTTTTATTATCTTATCTTATTAATTTGTAATCTTGGTGATATATAAACCAAGAAGTAGCAATTAGAATAACAAGAACAAGAGTAAGAACATAAACTCAGAGAAACAATTGTAAGCTGCATCCTTAGCATTTCTCTGTAAACTTAGTTGTTCATATTTATAAGCAGTTGTGAGCTAATCTTGCAACACAGAGTTCTCTTGATATAATATATATCTTTGGTGGATACATTCAAATCCACCAGAAAGTTTTTAAAGACTTGTGTTTTTAATTACTTTGTTTTAATTTTACTAACTTCTTATTCCGCACTTGGCAAATCAAACATTTATATATTATTAAGATAGAACATTTTATATTTTGTGAAAAAGGTTCAAGAATTCCATTCAACCCCCCTTTTGTAATTCTTGTTGCATTGTTAGGGACTAACAATTGGTATCAGAGCAAGCTCTTGAAGAACAAAGAGTTTAAAGATCACAACAAATAGCAAGATGAACAAGAAGGATGTGGGAGTCAAGATTCCTTTTCTGGACAAAGATAATTACCATCACTGGAAGGTAAAAATGCATTTTCACTTACTTTCTCAAGATGAGTCTTATATAGATTGCATAGAGAGAGGCCCTCATGTACTAGTGAGAGCTACAACTGGAAATGAACCATCAGTTCCCAAGCCAAGGCATGAATGGTCAGATCCTGATATTGAACAAGTCAGGAACGATAAGAAGGCCATGAATATTCTATTCAATGGAGTTAATGGTGACATGTTTGACAACATCATCAATTGCAAAACTGCCAAGGAAGTTTAGGATATAATACAGATTATTTGTGAGGGCACTGAACAAGTCAGGGAAAATAAGATGTAGCTGCTAATTCAGCAATATGAGCACTTCATAGTGAAGATAGTGAGTCTCTCACTGACATTTTTAGTAGATTTCAAAAAATACTAAATGCTCTGAAGTTGCATGGAAGGGTCTATCAGACAAAAGACTCCAATCTTAAGTTCCTTAGATCTCTTCAAAAGGAATGGAAACCTATGACAGTCTCATTGAGAAACTCTCAAGATTACAAGGAAATTACTTTGGAGAGATTGTATGGCATCCTGAAATCTTATGAGCTTGAAATAGAGCAAGATGAGAGGATAGAGAGAGGAAAGAAGAAAGGAGGATCCATTGCACTAGTTGTTGAGTTAGAGAAAGAGAAGGAGATGAAGATGGAAGATGTTGAATCAACTTCAAAGGTCTGTGAAAACAAGGGCAAGGGGCTGGTAGCAGAAAATGAAGATTCTTTGAGCCAAGATGATATTTAGGATATTGATGAACATCTTGCATTTATTTCCAGAAGATTTTCCAAGATCAAGTTCAAGAAGAACTTTGGAGCAGCTAAGCCAAATAGAAACATGGTGGATAAATCAAAATTTAAATGTTTCAAATATGGCTTAGCAGGGCACTTTGCTAGTGAGTGTAGAAAGTCAGATTCCAGTAAAAAGAAGTTTGATCCTGTGGATTATAAACAGAAATACTTTGAGTTGCCCAAACAAAAGGAAATGGCTTTCATTACACAAGAATATGACTGGATAGCAGGTGGTCTGGATGAGGATGAGGATGTCAGCTATGTCAATCTAGCCCTAATGGACAAGTCTGATGAAAGAAAGACAAGTTCTTCAAGTAATCAGGGAAACATAAATAATCTATGGTACTTGGATAGTGGCTGTTCAAGACACATGACTGGTGATTCTACCCTGCTCACAGAGTTCAAGGAGAGAGCTGGCCCAAGTATTACTTTTGGAGATGACAGTAAGGGTTATACTGTAGGATATGGCTTGATTTCAAAAGACAATGTCATCATTGAGGAGGTTGCCTTAGTGGATGGTCTCAAGCACAATTTATTGAGTATCAGCTAGCTATGTGATAAAGGCAATTCAGTAAACTTCAACTCTGAAGCCTGTGTTGTGACAAAAAAAAGGAGCAACAAAAGGAAATGTGCACCTAGCTGACTTCAACTCATCAAATGCAGAATCTGTTACTTGTCTTCTCAGCAAAGCAAGTCAGGATGAAAGTTGGTTATGGCACAAGAAGTTATCCCATTTAAACTTCAAGACCATGAATGAACTTGTAAAGAAAGAACTGGTTAGAGGTATTCCTCAAGTGGAGTTTTCTAAGAATGGATTGTGTGATGCCTGCCAAAAAGGAAAGCAGATCAAAGCATCATTCAGAAAGAAGCTTGATTCAATAATTGAAGAAACTTTGCAACTGCTACACATGGACTTGTTTGGACCAGTCAATGTGTTGTCCATCTCAAGCAAAAGATTTTGCCTAGTAATTGTAGATGATTTCTCAAAGTTCTCTTGGACATATTTCCTAAAGTCTAAAAATGAGGCTAGTGAAATCATCATCAATCACATAAGGCAAGTCAATAATCATCCTGATTTCAAAGTTAGAAGAATCAGGAGTGACAATGGAACTGAGTTCAAGAATTCTGTCATGAGAGCATTTTGTGAAAAAATGGGATTTTGCATGAGTTTTCAGCAGCAAGAACTCCACAACAAAATGGAGTAGTAGAAAGGAAGAACATATCACTTATTGAAGCTGTAAAGATAATGCTTGAAGAGTCTAAGTTACCAACATATTTCTGGGCTGAAGCTGTAAATACTGGATGCTACACTCAGAATATTTCTCTGGTTAATCAATCAAAATGCATGACTCCCTATCAATTGTTCAAGAACAAGAAGCCAACTCTAAATTTTTTTCATGTCTATAACACCCTCCAAATCCGGGGTATAGATTTGGGGCATTATTAATATTAACTACTCACTAAACCTGCACAAGCGGAATATAAATAAAATAATTACCCCGAACTACTACTACTCAGGATCTTTTCAAGGTTAAGGACTGAAAACAAGAACGACAACCCAACTTTATTACAAACCATTTTAAACAATCTATCTCAAGAACTCTCTTTGTTACAAAACATTATTCTAATCACATTTTAAACTAAACAACTTTTATTCAAACTACAACTATTACTTATCCTGCTACACCTGATCTAGAAACTCAAAGCTCTGCTTGACTTGCTTCTTGACTACTCGGGTTCTGATGGGTTTCATTCTCTACCTTAACTAAAAAACAATATGAATAACAATAAAAGGGGGTGAGCCAAAATTGCTCAATAAGCCTGCAACAATATATATATATATATAGTGTAAAGAGAGAAGAATAAATGAACCGATAATCTGTTGGTTTGAACAACTATCCATTTCTGTAAAGAATAATAATTTTCCATTACTGGCGAGTGCCAAATGAACAAGACTGGAAACATATGCACTATAACTCGCTGATCAGTCAGGATACACTGCGGATCTATACCCAACTGCATAGATCTAACCAACATAAGGAGTACTCAGGAAACTATGGCCTATTAATTAAAGGTCTGGGTAATGCCCATCCCGTATCGTAACCATCCAGTCCAAAGCTTAGCATCCGGAACAATCAGAATGCTTTTGATGTATTCCAACATCAGGATATATCATAGTATATGAACAAGGGTAAAAGTATTGGAATATGAATAGAGGATTCAATAAATTGGGAGTAATCAAGAATCGAAATGAAATAGAAACAAGAATCAATAGATGTGTATTAGTGTATATGAACAAGGGAGTATGGGTCTCAGAGCTGTCATTATAGGGTCTCCAAGATAGTGGTGGAGGGGTAGGAGCTCTGCCACCGGAAGTGAGGGTAAAGGGGTACCAATGTACTCTACCATAGCTCCGATATGCTCCTCAGCTACTGGGACCTCATCCGGGTCCTCCTCATCTGAAATCGCAATAACCTCTGTCTCTGACTCCTCTGAGGGGTCCTCCTCCTCCTCCTCCTCCATCTCAGGCTCCTCCTGATCCTCGGCATCTAGCAGTGCCTCATCATGCTCACGCTCGAACATCTCTGTGTCCTCTATCTCATGTGCCTACACATTAAACGAGCTAAATTACTATCATGATACTTATAAGAGTTTCCGTAAGGGTTTTAACTGTCAGTGCTACTTTAAGTAGTCTGACTATGAACTTGACTAGAGTTCTTATTATCTTTGTGAGTTTATTATTATATCGTCGCATCATCTCTAAGGTTTATAACGCTTAGCTCTGATAGCATTTCTGTAACACCCCCAGATCCGGGGTCGGGGATCCGGGTCGTCACAGTCTTTCTTTACATAATTAACACTTAACTTAATCAAAAATAAATAACCTCATACTGTGACCCCACAATAACACACACCATAACCCGTTATAGTCTCAGAGATGAAATTGAAATAAGTACAAGTCCTTGAATCCATAATTTAAAAGTTATTACAACACAAAATGATTACTTGATAAGTTTACATTTAATTACCATTATCTGCCACAAGTTATAATTATACATAATTGATTCCAAAAAGTAGAATGCCTGATCTACAAATAGATCTACCTCTACAGCTATAGCAGCTACGATATCAACGGGAAGAAGCGGGACGTTTCCCACGTGCTTGCGCTGGGTCTGCTTGATTTTGGCCATCTTTCCTAACTGTTGTTGTGTGATGAAGAAATGAAGCAAGAGTGAGCATTATAGCTCGCAAGATAATATATAGTGTAAACAATAATGCAAGTATCTAAATGGATAACTTACTAGAACCCTTTATCAAGTGTAAGGTAATTACTTACTGGATATAAGCTTAAGGGAAGATGAAGTTACCAATTACTTCACTATACTTATACCATTTTAGAAAACTACTTGAACTACCACTGTTCAAAGTATAATAGGTTTCAAAAGTTCATCCCATAGATGAGACCACAAGTTAAGACTTGAATAGATTCAACCTTTGAAATTTATTGAATGAAATGAAGTTATGAGATACAACATTAAGTCCCGATATATATATCCACATATATATCTCTCATACATTTCCTGGAAACCTCTGTCATGTAAAGTATGAACAGAGATGTAATATCCAATGAATTTGGAAAGAAAAGAATCTTGGCATAAACCCAATATCTTGCTGATCAGGCAAAGATACCAATAAGTAACCTTTTCTACTAGTAGATGGACGAATTCCCCACTGGTCATCACCCTGGCCGCATTAGGACCTATGCTGGACTGCCACTCAGCCACTTACGCATTGATGGACTCCCACTGAGCCACTTACAGTTTCATGGACTCCCAATGAGCCCATATTGCTTCTGCCGACTCAAGTAGATGAACTTACTTCCCGAACGTTGGGTAAGTAATCAAAAATGGTTTCTCAAAATAGCAACCTCGTTGCGAATATAAAATACACCACAGAGCCGGATCCCTCAGGTTTTGAGCGAGTATTTAAATCCCCTTCGAAAGGAAGATCTTAAATATAAAATGAGTTTTGGGATCCGCTCTAACTTTTAAAAATCATTTTGAAGACTCGAAAACATTTTTCAGAATGTTTGGAGTAATGCTGATTTAATGAAATAAATCAGTCCCGATATATGAGAAAATATCTGAATATTATTATTTAAATAATATTCCCATAAAAACAGATATGCATAAAAACCATATCAGCATGCTCCAATATATCGCAAGATTTGCTAATAACCATCATGCATCTATCTCAAGATAATGCATATACATATATACATCACAACAACAGTATAACGAGTAGAAAACTTGCCTGAGCGAATGGGGGTGATAAAAGGCCTGGGACGAGTCTGGTAACCTATAAACATCATATAAGTTGGAATTAAACTAAAGTCGCTTAAGAATCTATACTTTAACCAATTAGACCCTAACGTTCGCTTTTGCGCTTAACGATTCATTTAAGTCGCTCGAGTACCCTCGGCTCCACTAGTTTTAATAAATTAACCAATTAAGAATTTTTAAGGCGATTCTTTCACGAGTACCCTACCAACTGCCTAGTCAACTTTAAATAATTGTTTCATACTCCAATTAGTCATTTAAGGGCCTTAACCAAGGTTTCAAAGTAAGGCGAGGGGTAATAGTTCTGTCGCGAAATGCCGTTACTTAAAATGGTCGTTTCTCCTAAACCGTACATCGGATTCAAGCGAACCACATATTAAAATGAAGCTCATAACATGAACTATCTAATCATGGCAATGGTCAAAACCTAACAGTGAGTTCATGGGTCCTGATGTTAAGAACAAAAGCAGTCTAAGGTAAATCGGGCATTACGACGGCTATGTTTACGCGATTACCAAATTTGTACAACTCCAAATCAATCCACAATCAATCCCACAATCAGTACTACAACCAAACTCCATCCATACTCTACTACAACAGCCCCAACATCTCAAGATTTCCAATTTATACTACTCTCAATCATGAACTAAAAGCTTATACTTAAGTTCATTAATCAATAATCAAGATTTACAACTCCAAACTCATTATAAATCCAACCCAACTCTAAATATACATGGATCATACTTCCCAAGAACTAAACCAAGCATAAAAACTCTAAATATACAAAAGTAGGGCTAGGGTATGAGATTATACCTTCCTTGGTGAGTAAAAGTAACTAAGGAGCTTGGAATCACCCATGAAAATCCTTACCAAAGCTATATCTAAACAAAAACACAAGATCAAAAATTTTAAGATCTTGAAACACTATTCACCCACTTCTTCCATGAATTACTGGATGAGATTGTGAAGGAAATGGAAGCTTAGATTCATAGGATATCTATATCTATATACAAGGAACCATGGATAATTACCTCACTAATTATCAAAGCTCGGAACTTGAATTTGAATTTTTTCTTCTTGGAAAAGAGAAAAGGGCCGAGAGCTTCTTGCTTGGAAAATGAAAGTCAACTTGTGTTTTTTGTGTTATGAATTGTTTTTGGCTTGGTTTCTTGCTTTTGTTTGTTTAATTAAATTGTTACCATGGTAAAAATTGTGTGGCTTATAATCAACCAACAAATCCTTCCCATTTGGTCATGCTTATGTCATCCACTTATGTCATCTTCCCACACTTGTCTTCTTCTTGTTAGTGTGATGACATCATCATCCATTAACCTCTTTGATTAACTCCTAATTACTTGGCTAATGATCGCTGATCTGTTATACGGTTCGCTTAACTTTCGTTCTCGTTTGTCGTTTGAGGGATCATCCCCGGGATCTCATTACTTAGGTTCCCTTAAACCTTTCTCAATATTTTATATTCCTTTTATGGCCCTCTCTTATAATCCTTGAATTAAAATCTTTTTAATCATGTTACCTTATACTTAATTCTTTCGGTATCTGGTGGGTTTTCGGGAAAAATCAAAGTGTTCGAATTTGGATTCTGACAATCTTTACATATACTTATATGCCATATAGAGTACTAATAAGATATCAGAATAACAATAAAAGAACCTCTACAAAGTGTGGCATGAAAATTTTTCTTATTCAGCATAATCAGCAAAATCACTATTCATAAGGGTTACAACAAGTCCAAAATTTTGGGGTTATTAGATCTCCCCTCCTTAAAAGGATTCCGTCCCGGAATCAGATAGAAAACAAATGGGGGTACTTTTCTAGCATTGCTCTCTCTAGTTCCCAAGTTGATTCTTCCACATTATGATTCTTCCATAGCACTCTGTCTAGCTTGATTACTTTGTTCCGAAGCACCTGCTCCTTCTTATCCATAATCTTTACTGGTTTCTCCACGTAAGTCAGATCCGGTTGCATATCCACCTGCTCGTACTCCACTATGTGTCTGGCATCCCGATGATACTTCCTTAGCATTGACACATGGAACACATTATGAACTTTTTGTAGGTTCGGGGGTAAGGCTAGCTCGTAAGCTTACTTCCCAATACGTCTTAGTATCTCAAAAGGTCCAATGTATCTTGGGCTTAGTTTCCCTTTCTTTCCGAACCTCATTAATCCCTTCCAAGGGGATACTTTTAGCAGTACTAAGTCCCCTACTTCATACTCCTTGTCCTTTCGGGCTAGGTCTGCATATTTCTTCTGTCTGTCTTGGGCTGCTACCAGCCGTCCTCTGATGAGATCCACTATATCTTTGGTCCTTTGGACCACTTCGGGTCCGAGCATCTTCCGCTCTCCTACTTCATCCCAGTATAAGGGAGGTCGACACCTTCTTCCATACAGGGCCTCATAAGGAGGCATTTCGATGCTGGCATGAAAGCTATTGTTATAAGAAAACTCGATCAACGGCAAGTGATCATCCCAACTTCCTTTAAAGTTTATTGCACAGACTCTCAACATATCCTCTAGTGTCTGGATGGTCCTTTCACCTTGCCCATCCGTTTGGGGATGGTAAGTGGTACTCATGTTTAATTTGGTCCCCGCACTTTCTTGAAAGCTCCTCCAAAATCTGGAGTTGAACCTGGGGTCTCGATCTGAGACAATGGACGCTGGGACTCCATGTCACGTTACTATTTCCTTAAGGTAAATGTCCACCAGTCTATCGACCGTGTATCTCTCATTGATAGGAATGAAATGAGCTGACTTTGTCAGTCGGTCTATAATTACCCATATGGCATCATGATTGGCTTTCGTCCTTGGTAAGCCGACAACAAAATCCATGGATATCTGTTCCCATTTCCATCCGGGAATCTCCAGGGGTCGTAAAAGCCCACTGGGTCTCTGGTGCTCTGTCTTTACTCTTTGGCAAGTCAAACATTTGCTTACCCATTCTGCTACATCCCTCTTCATGTTGGGCCACCAGTAATACTCCTTCAAATCCCTATACATCTTGGTGCTTCCCGGGTGAATGGAATACCTTCAACTATGGCTTTCATCCAAAATCTCGTCTTTAAGCTCTTGAACATTCGGAACCCAAATCTGGTAGGAATACCTCATTATCCCTTCATCATCTCTCTTAGTATGGATCTCTTCTCCAGACATTGACTCTCTGCCTTCATTCATTACTTTCTCTTGGCACAATCTAATCTCTTCCAATAACTCTGGCTGCATCGAGATCTCAAACAGCTTTTCAGTTCCGGCTCCGATTACCTTTACTTCTATTTCCATTCTCTCGAAATTCTTTATCAATTCCTCCGAAGTCATTATCATTTTGAGTCTTTCCTTCCTGCTAAGGGCGTCAGCCACCACATTAGCTATCCCTGGATGATAGAGAATCTCACAATCATAGTCCTTGATTAGTTCTAACCATCTCCTCTAGCGCATGTTGAGCTCTTTCTGCGTAAATATGTACTTGAGGCTCTTATGGTCTGTGAAAATCTCGCACTTCTCTTCATACAAGTAGTGCCTCCAAATTTTTAAGGCAAAAACTATTGCCGCGAGCTCCAGGTCATGAGTAGAATATCTAATCTCGTATTCCTTCAGTTGTCTCGACGTATACGCAATCACCTTACCGTGCTGCATAAGCACACACCCTAATCCTTTGTGCGACGTGTCACTATATATCACAAAATCTCCTTTTCCGTCTGGCAATGCCAACACCGGGGCCGTTACCAACCTTTTCTTTAATTCTTGAAAACTGTTCTCGCATTTTTCCGTCCATTCAAACTTTTCTGTCTTACGAGTAAGTCATGTCAAAGGGGTTGCGATCTTCGCAAACTCTTGTACAAATCTACGATAGTAGCCGGCCAATCCTATGAAACTCCTTACCTCTGTGGGTGTGGTTGGCCTTTCCCAATTTGAGACCGCCTCTATCTTGGAGGGGTCGACCAATACACCTTCTTTATTGATCACATGTCCTAAAAACTGTACTTCATTCCGCCAAAATTCACACTTCGAGAATTTGGCAAATAACTGTTCCTCTCTAAATATTCCTAGAGCTATCCTCAAATGCTCTGCATGTTCTGCCTTAGTCCTTGAGTAGATTAAAATATCATCGATAAAAACTATCACACACTTGTCCAAGTACTTCTTGAATACTCTGTTCATTAAATCCATGAAAGCCGCTGGGACGTTGGTTAATCCAAAGGACATTACCAAGAACTCATAGTGCCCATACTTAGTACGGAACGCGGTCTTGGGAATATATTCGGGTTTAATCTTTATTGGTGATATCCAGTTCTCAGGTCAATCTTGGAAAAGTAAACAGCATCCTTTAGTTGATCAAATAGATCGTCTATTCTGGGTAACGGGTACCTATTCTTTATGGTTAGCTTGTTCAACTCTCGGTAGTTGATGCACAGCCTCATGCTCCCATCTTTCTTCTTAACAAATAATACTGGTGCTCCCCACGGAGACACACTGGGTCTTATCATACCTTATCCAAAAGCTCTTGCAATTGGGTAGCCAATTCCTTCATTTCTAATGGGGTTAACCGGTAAGGTGCCTTTGAAGCTGGCGCCGTCCCTGGGGCCAACTCAATAGCAAATTCAATCACTCTATCGGGTGGTAGTCCTGGAAGGTCTTGTGGGAATACATCTTCAAATTCTTTGACTACCGGAATATCTTGCAAGTTGGGCACCTCCTTCTGTGTGTCCACCACATAAGCTAGGTAAGCTTCATTTCCTTTTCGTAGCATCTTATTGGCCTGGGCCATGGTCAAAAATTTCTGCATCTGCCTCTTTCCTCTAAATATGACTTCTTTCTTCCCTGGGATATTCAACTTAACTTTCTTCCCTTTACAGTCTATCTGAGTATCGTTGCTAGATAGCCAGTCCATTCCCAAAATTACATCAAACTCCCCTAATTTAAAAGGAATCAGATCAACACTAAAAGATTGTTCCCCTATGCCTAACTCACAGGCGGGGTGAATCTGGTTAACATGAATAATTTCATGGTTGGCTATTTCTATTTGTAAGGGTTCTATTAAGGGTTCAGCCTTAAGTCTTAATTTATGCGCAAAGTCCTTTGATATAAAAGATTTAGTTGCTCCAAAATCAAATAAAATATTTGCACTGACAGAATTTAGGAAAAGGGTACCTGCTCTCACATCTGAGTCTTTCATAGCATCTTGGACTGTCATGTTGAAAGTCCTCGCAGTAGGTGGCTTATTAGAATCAGCCCTGCTTGCTCCTGAAGCTGCTGGTTTGTTCATTGGGCATTCCCTCTTCCAATGACCCGGGCGTCCACACTGATGACAAGTGGTGGTTGGAATGACAGCAGGGGTTGACGAAGGGCACTTAGTTGAATAGTGACCCTCTCGACCGCACTTAAAGCAGGTTACTGGCTTTCCTTTACACTCCCCAGAATGCATCCTTCCACAAGTGTTACAGTCTGGCAATGGGGGTTGAGACTGGTTGGAATAGGACATTCTTGACTTCTGGCCGCTCTTGCTCACATTCACACTCATGGGCCGCTTAAACCCAGTACTCCTTCCTGGTAGGGACACTGCTCCTCAATTAAATCTAGTTGGGAAGCTCCCTCCTGCGGAACCTCCACCCATGCTCATACTTTTCCTTTTTATTCCCGTCTTCTCTCTTTCCTTCTACATCTGTTCACTTTCGGCTTCTACAATTGTTGCCTTTTATACCAGAGTGGCAAAATCTGTAAGCTCAAGGATTGCCACCCTATTCTGAATCCATGGTTTCAGTCCCTGCTGAAACCTCCTAGCTTTCATTTCCTCGGTGCTCACAAACTCCGACACAAACCTTGATAACTCAATAAATTTTGCTTCGTACTCTGCCACAGATAAATTATTCTGCTTTAGCTCCAAGAACTTGAGCTCCATCTGGTTCTCCATAAACCTCAGGAAATATTTTCCCAAAAACAACTGACTGAACCTCTCCCAGGTTATGATAGCATCTGTCTCCATGTTGTTCTTGGCCTCCCACCTGTAGTTGGCCTCTCCTTTCAGAAGGTAGGTAGCAAATACAGTCTTTTGTGCCTCATCGGTACTCAGAATCTCAAAGGATTTCTCCATTTCCTTTAGCCATGCCCTTGCCTCAACTGGGTCGGCTGATCCGTGGAACTCAGGAGGCTTAAGGGACTTGGAAGCCCTGAAAGAGTTTGCCACAATATTGTTATTTCCTTGAGGGGGTGGGTTGGGTTGACATTCCAAGTTTTACCTTAGTAGTTGCATGAACTGTCCCATGGGATCCATGTCTGGGTTTGGTACTGGTTGCTCAACCTCAGTTTCTCCTTCTTCAGCCGCTATCTCAAATCCTTCAACATCAAATGTTTCCTCCTCCTCTTCATACAGGGAGTCATCCTGTTCAACATAATCCTCATCTTCCTCTTCACTGTGTTCTTGGTTCCTACCGTCCTGGTTATGGCTTCCCTGGTCCTCAAACCCAGGGTTCGCCCTAGTTTCAATCCTTCTTGGCGGCATGATACTGATAATTTTTTGGGAAAATTCAACGTTAGGTCACAATCATACATAAAATTGTGCCTTGCACAGTTCTATAATGGGGAGAACGTATCTCGCAATTCTATTATATTACGACAGTTCAAAAAGAAGTGCAGTAATAATAATGATAAAAACAGTAATCTCGTCACTTAAAGAACTGAACTGAAAGGAAATAAATATATACATAATGCGAGAAATACATAGTTCGATCTGGTCAAAAGTACAACCGTGCTACAGTCATCTGCCCAAAAGTGATATACAAGAGTCTATCTATCTAGTTAGAGAAAGGGATACTATATACAAGTCAACTATCCCGGAAAATTGGCTCTTACTATGGCCTCAACTAACTAGACGACTAGACTACCATATCACTGGTCATGAATCACACACCGGAGCGGGTCAGCTCCCACACTCTTTCCATCACACGACGGAAAATATAGTCAGCATGCCTCCTAGAGATCCTGCCATGTCTGTCCCTCTGGAGTGATCAGAGTCTCGCACGGGCCGTGAGATCTATCCCATTCAGCTCCCTTCTCAGGGATCGGGGTATGGTAGCTCTAGCCTCATGAGCTCGGGCAACCCTACCAGCCCTCTCCACCTCCAACTCCCTCCTGACCTCATCCAGTCGGGCCTCAGCAACAGCCACTCGAGTCCTCAGTACATCCTGAACATAGCCGTGAGCTAACAAAGACTGCCTATGAGCAGGGTCGAGAGGTGGTGAATCCGGAACTGCTGGGGGTGCCTCCTCGGTCTGCCTAGGCTTGGTAGTATGGGTCTCAGAGCTGTCATAATAGGGTCTCCAAGATAGTGGTGGAGGGGTAGGAGCTCTGACCACCGGAAGTGAGGGTAAAGGGGTATTAGTGTACTCTACCATAGCTCTGATATGCTCCTTAGCTACTGGGACCTCATCCGGGTCCTCCTCATCTGAAATCGCAATAACCTCCGTCTCTGACTCCTCTGAGGGGTCCTCCTCCTCCTCCTCCATCTCAAGCTCCTCCTAATCCTCGGCATCTAGCAGTGCCTCATCATGCTCACGCTCGAACATCTCTGGGTCCTCTATCGCATGTGCCTACACATTAAACGAGCTAAGTTACTATCACGATACTTATAAGGTTTCCTGTAAGGGTTTTAACTGTTAGTGCTACTTTAGATAGTCCGACTATGAACTTGGCAAGAGTTCTTATTATCTTTGTGAGTTTATTATTATATCGTCGCATCATCTCTAAGGTTTATAACGCTTAGCTCTGATACCATTTCTGTAAGACCCCCAGATCCGGGGTCGGGGATCCGGGTCATCACGGTCTTTCTTTCCATAATTAAAACTTAACTTAATCAAAAAAAAATAACCTCATGTTGTGACCCCACAATAACATACACCACAACCCGTTATAGTCTCAGAGATGAAATTGAAATAAGTACAAGTCCTTGAATCCATAATTTAAAAGTTATTACAACCCAAAATGATTACTTGATAAGTTTACAGTTAATTGCCATTATCTGCCACAAGTTATAATTATACATAATTGATTCCCAAAAGTAGAATGCCTGATCTACAAATAGATCTACCTCTGCAGCTATAGCAGCTACGATATCAACGGGAAGACGCGGGACGCTTCCCAAGTGCTTGCGCGGGGTCTGCTTGAGTCTGGCCATCTTTCCTAACTGTTATTGTGTGATGAAGAAATGAAGCAAGAGTGAGCATTACAGCTCGCATGATAATATATAGTGTAAACAATAATGCAAGTATCTAAATGGATATATTACTAGAACCCTTTATCAAGTGTAAGGTAATTACTTACTGGATATAAGCTCAAAGGAAGATGAAGTTACCAATTACTTCACCATACTTATACCATTTTAGAAAACTACTTGAACTACCACTGTTCAAAGTATAATAGGTTTCAAAAGTTCATCCCATAGATGAGACCACAAGTTAAGACTTGAATAGATTCAATCTTTGAAATATTATTGAATGAAATAAAGTTACGAGATACAACATTAAGTCCCGATATATATATCCATATATATATCTCTCATACATTTCCTGGAAACCTCTGTCATGTAAAGTATGAACAGAGATGTAATATCCAATAAATTTGGAATGAAAAGAATTTTGGCATAAACCCGATATCTTGCTGATTAGGCAAAGATACCAATAAGTAACCTTTTCTACTAGTAGATGGACGAATTCCCCACTGGTCATCACCATGGCTGCATTAGGACCTATGCTGGACTGCCACTCAGCCACTTACGCATTGATGGACTCCCACTGAGCCACTTACACTTTCATGGACGCCCACTGAGCCCATGTTGCTTATGCCGACTCAAGTAGATGGACTTACTTCCCGAACGTTGGGTAAGTAATCAAAAATGGTTTCTCAAAATAGCAACCTTGTTGCGAATATAAAATACACCACAGAGCCGGATCCCTCAGGTTTTGAGCGAGTATTTAAATCCCCTTCGAAGGGAAGATCTTAAATATAAAATGAGTTTTGGGATTCGCTCTAACTTTTAAAAATCATTTTGAAGACTCGAAAACATTTTTAAGAATGTTTGGAGTAATGCTGATTTAATGAAATAAATCAGTCCCGATATATTAGAAAATATCTGAATATTATTATTTAAATAATATTCCCATAAGGATAATCTTTATAAAAATAATTTGAAGTACAAGTTTTAAAACTTATACTTGAAATGAATAATAAATAACCAAAGATATACTTATACGAAAGTACGATCTTTATTTGAATAATCGAAAATAAGTTTGATTATCAAAACATCATTCTTTAATAAAATAAAGAATATTATTAAATAAATAAGCGGAGTCATAAGTCCTCGAATGAACATTCAAAATAATATTCATTAAATAAAATAAGCGGAGTCATAAGTCCTCGAATGAATATTCAAAATAATTTTCATTAAATAAAATAAGCGGAGTCATAAGTCCTCGAATGAATATTCAAAATAATATTCATTAAATAAAATAAAGTTATGGAATAAACCTTATTCGATTAATAATTTTGAAAACTATAACTATATATATATAATATACTCGGGAACATCGACTCCCTGTTTAGAAAATGTTCACCTTTGGGTCCCCTATACTAAGGGTATACGCAACTATTGTTTATCTCTAGCATAGGCATTATGCAGTTTATAAGAAATTGAATCAACAATTAGATATCAAGATTACGAAATAGACATGCATAAAAACCATATCAGCATGCTCCAATATATCGCAAGATTTGCTAATAACCATCATGCATCTATCTCAAGATAATGCATATACATATATACATCACAACAACAGTATAACGGGTAGAAAACTTGTCTGAGCGACTGGGGGTGATAAAAGGCCTGGGACGAGTCTGGTAACCTATAAACATCGTATAAGTTGGAATTAAACCAAAGTCGCTTAAAAATCTATAATTTAATCAATTAGACCCTAACGTTCGCTTTTGCGCTTAACGATTCACATAAGTCGCTCGAGTACCCTCGGCTCCACCATTTTTAATAAATTAACCATTAAGAATTTTAAGGCGATTCTTTCTCGAGTACCCTACCAACTTCCTAGTCCACTTTAAATAATTGTTTCATACTCCAATTAGTCATTTAAGGGCCTTAACCAAGGTTTCAAAGTAAGGCGAGGGGTAATAGTTCGGTCGCGAAATGCCGTTACTTAAAATGGTCGTTTCTCCTAAACCGTACATCGGATTCCAGCGAACCACAAATTAAAATGAAGCTGGTAACATGAGCTATCTAATCATGGCAATGGTCAAAACCTAACAGTGAGTTCACGGGTCCTGATGTTAAGAACAAAAGCAGTCTAAGGTAAATCGGGCATTACGACGGCTATGTTTACGCGATTACCAAATTTGTACAACTCCAAATCAATCCACAATCAATCCTACAATCATTACTACAAACAAACTCCATCCATACTCTACTACAACAGCCCCAACATCTCAATATTTCCAATTTATACTACTCTCAATCATGAACAAAAAGCTTATACTTAAGTTCATTAATCAATAATCAAGATTTACAACTCCAAACTCATTATAAATCCAACCCAACTCTAAATATACATGGATCATACTTCCCAAGAACTAAACCGAGCATAAAAACTCTAAATATACAAAAGTAGGGCTAGGGTATGAGATTATACCTTCCTTGGTGAGTAAAAGTAACTAAGGAGCTTGGAATCACCCTTGAAAATCCTTACCAAAGCTATATCTAAACAAAAACACAAGATCAAAATTTTTAAGATCTTGAAAACACTATTCACCCTCTTCTTCCCTGAATTATTGGAAAAGATTGTGAAGGAAATGGAAGCTTAGATTCATAGGATATCTATATCTATGTACAAGGAACCTTGGATAATTATCTCACTAATTATCAAATCTTGGAACTTGAATTTGGATTTTTTCTTCTTGAAAAAGAGAAAAGGGCCGAGAGCTTCTTGCTTGGAAAATGAAGTTCAACTTGTGTTTTTTGTGTTATGAATTGTTTTTGGCTTGGTTGCTTCCTTTTGTTTGTTTAATTAAATTGTTACCATGGTAAAAATTGTGTGGCTTATAATCAACCAACAAATCCTTCCCATTTGGCCATGCTTATGTCATCCACTTATGTCATCTTCCCATACTTCTCTTCTTCTTGTTGGTGTGATGACATCATCATCCATTAACCTCTTTGATTAACTCCTAATTACTTGGCTAATGATCGCTGATCTGTTATACGGTTCGCTTAACTTTCGTTCTCGTTTATCGTTTGAGGGATCATCCCCGGGATCTCATTACTTAGGTTCCCTTAAACCTTTCTCAATATTTTATATTCCTTTTATGATCCTCTCTTATAATCCTTGAATTAAAATTCTTTTAATCATGTTACCTTATACTTAATTCTTTCGGTATCTGGTGGGTTTTCGGGAAAAATCAAAGTGTTCGAATTTGGATTCTGACGATCTTTACATACACTTATATGTCATATATAGTACTTATAAGATCTCAGAATAACAATAAAAGAACATGTACAAAGTGTGGCATGAAAATTTTTCTTATTCAGCATAATCAGCAAAATCACTATTCATAAGGATTACAAAAAGTCCAAAATTTTGGGGTTATTACACTATCAATCTACCCATGCGTTTCTATCTGACTCGCATATATACACATATAATTATATAACATATAAGGTTCACATAACTACGTAAAGCACATAGCACACAAAGCATATAATTGATTTTAACCTCATAATTGCTTTTAGAATCGATACTAGACTCATACCTGTATTAACTAACCCTATTTGATTTTATTATAATTTTTCGGGATTTAATTGACTCGATTCTAACCCTATTAGGGCATATAAACAATTAACTAACACAAGACCACTCTCTTCCGGGAGAAATTATGACTTACAATTATTTTTATTGGATTCGTTTCATTTTTCTGAGTCTAGGGGTCTTCGTTTCACTCAAATCGGACTAACAATTTAATTATTATGAATTAAACAAGATTTTATTAATTAATAATCAATTATAAATAATTAATTATACATAAATAATCCTTAATTATATTTTTAAATAATTAATTAATAATTATTGTATTTTAAAATAATTAATCCTTAATTATTTGGATTAATTATAACAAATTATTATCACTTACTCGATTAGATCGATTATTTATAAATAATCAATCGATTCAATTAACTGATATGCTATTTATCAAACAAATAATTATTACTCGAATCATAATCTAACTCAACGATCAACTACTCGTATAAATACGAGCTACTTGCATTCCTCGTATATCTATCGAACTATTATTATTATTATTATTATTACTATACGATTAATTAATTAATTATTTCTATTTAATTATTCGATACGAATAATCATTACGAGTTACTCGCAATATTTAACTAATTAATGAATTATTATTCATATTAATCAATTATTTTAATCCTTATTTATTAATTAATTACTTAATTATTAAATAATAAGTAAATAAATAAATAATTACATAAATAATTAAATTCGAATTTCTAAATTAATAAAATAATTTAGGAATTATTTATAATCATTTTTAGAATTTAAATCTAATTTTTTTATTAGATTTTTAGAATTTATTAAAACTAATTTCTAAATTACAAAATAATGTAGTTAATTAAATTCTAAAAACACAATTTCTGGAAAAGATTTGGGGGTTTTTGGATCGAAACCGAGTCGAACACCAGGCTGGAACCGGGTCGAACCCGGGTCGTCCAAAAACAACCCCTCCCCCCTCATCGCTTTCTCACCGGCACCGCCACCGGAGATTTTTTCGGCAGAACCACAGCAAACGAACACCACAGAACCTCGATTACTCCCTTCCCCAACTTCGAGCCTTCAACTGCAGCATCACCGACTCAGGCTTGGCGTTCCTCATCCCCCCGTCGATCTCCGCCTCCTTTCCAGAAACGACGCCACCGGTGACGACGGGAAACCGGCCCACAACGAACACCGCTCTCGTTTCGCACGCTTGGAAACTCAGAACCTCCCTCACATCCTCCATCCTAACTCTAGTAACAGAAAATACCGTCAACCCCGTCGCGAAATCGACGGAAAGTAGAGGGGTCGACCGGCGCCGCCTCAACTCCGGAAAACTCGAAACCAAACCCAAAAATTACGAAACCAACATAAAACGACTCTAAACACAACGATCTATCATTCTACAGCATCAATTCATAGCAACGATCAACAAAATAAAAATCCCCAAATTCGAATTAAATTCAAAAAATAAAGAAATAAAAATCGATACCTCTTATGATGATTATGATGTGATAATCTGATAGAACAGGTTTCAGGCTTTAAATCGGTTACTCACACTTCGATTTCTGACACTCCTATCACGATCAAATTGGCTTTGATCTGTAAGAACACTCAAGAACCCTAATTCCCTTTTTCTGAATTTTCTGATTATTTTTATGATTAATTAACTAATTAATTACTAATAATTATCTATTTATATTTATGAAAAATAATACCCCCAAATAAAATTAAGGGGCTAATTACACTCCTAATAAAAAAATTTGGCCCCAATTTTTATAATTTTTGGGTATTTATAATGAATTTTTTAAATATCCAATAAATACGAAATAAATGTCAAAAATTCCCAAAAATTGTGAATATTACAAAAATGTAAAGAAAAATGATGTATGATAATTTCATGATCATATAAAAATAAAAATGTGATTTTTGTGGGGTTTTTGGTACTCGAAGGGGTCCGGAAAAGTCATTTTTCGTGAAAAAGGTAAATTTGTAAAAGATCTAGGGGTTCTGTAACGCCCCCAAATCCGGGGTCGGGGATCCGGGTTGTCACGAGTTCCATTTCCCTTAATAACGCCCAATCTTAATAATTACTCAACTACTCTGTACTGTGACCCCACAATAAACACACACACCACACGTTATAGTCTCAGAGATGAACATCCAAAAATAACCACAAGTCATTTTATTCCACAATTATCTGCCAATACACCTTAAAAGGTTTTCTGAATAAATTTACATTTCTTTGCCATTACTACAATTCATAAATATACATAAATCTGGTACATCAAAAGTTGAAAGCCTAGCCTATTGGTAGTTCCTACCTCAGCTACAGCGACATCAACGCCTATAGGAAACTGCGGAATATTTCCTATCCGCTCGCGAATTGGGAGCTTGGTCCTGTTCATCTTGTCTATCTGATGTTGTGTGATGAAAGAAGAAAGCAAGGGTGAGTAGCAAGCCCACCAAAATAATATGTATAATGATTAATAATATATGAGCCTTCTCATAGTACTCATGAAAGTCTTGGTCAAAAGAAATGAACCAAGTTTGATATTTTAATGCGATGAAGTCGCAAAATATTTAGTATATATACATATATACTTTTCAAAATCTTGGAAGTCCTCTTCCATGCATAATATACACAAAGTTCCAGTTTATAACTGTATAAAAATATCGTTGCAAGGTGATCTAATACATCTAACCTTGTCTCAACGTTTTTCTGAAAATCTTTGTCATATATAAGATAATCATTTACTAGATATAAGTTTAAAAGATGAAGTTACAAGATACTCCAATATACTTATATCTTTTTCCAAATACTACTTGAACTACCACCGTTCAAGTTATAATTAATTTCAAAAGTTCATCACACTGATGAGACTACAAGATAAGACTTGAATAGATTCAATCTTTGAAATATTTTGAAGGAAATGAAGTTATGATATACTTCATTAAGTCCCGATATATATATACACCTATATGTATACATACGTTTCCTGAAAACCTCTGTCATGTAAAGTATGAACAGAATTGCAATATCCAATAAATTTGGAAAGGAAAGAATTTTGGCATAAACCTGATATCTTGCTGATCTGGCAAAGATACCAATAAGTAACCTTTTCTACTAGTAGATGGACGAATTCCCCACTGGTCATCATCCTGGTCGCAATAGGACCTTATGCTGGACTGCCACTCAGCCACTTATGCGTTTGATGGACTCCCACTGAGCCACTTACACTATCATGGACGCCCACTGAGCCCATGTTGCTTATGCCGACTCGATAGATGGACTTACTTCCCGAACGTTGGGTAAGTAATCAATTCATTTACCAAAACAGCAACCTCGTTGCGAATATAAAATACACCACTGAGCCGGATTCCCCAGGTTTTGAGCGAATATTTAAATCCCCTTTGAAAGGAAGATCTTAAATATAAAAATGAGTTTTGGGATCCGCTCTAACTTTTAAAAATCATTTTGAAGACTCGAAAACATTTTTTTTTAGAATGTTTGGAGTAATACTGATTTATTAAAATAAATCAGTCCCGATATGAAAGAAATATCTGAATATTATTATTTAAATAATATTCCCATAAGAATAATTGAGGTAGAAGTTGGAAAACTTATACTTGAATGAATAGCAAATAATCAAAGATATACTTATACGAAAGTAATATCTTTATTTGAATAATCAAAAATAAGTTTGATTATCGACACCCTATTCTTTAATACAATAAAGAATATTATTAAGTAATAAGCGGAGTCATAATACCTCGAATGAATACTATAAATAATATTCATAAAATAAAGGAGTCATACATCCTCAAATGAATATCCAAGTAATATTCAATAATAATATAAACTGAGTCATAAGCCCTCGAATGAATATTCAAATAATATTCAAATAATAAAATAAACTGAGTCATAAGCCCTCGAATGAATATTCAAATAATATTCAAATAATAAACTAAACTGAGTCATAAGCCCTCGAATGAATACTCAAATTAATATTCAATTAAGTAAAATAAAGGTATCGAATAAACCTTATTCGATCAATAGTTTTAAAAACTATATCCATATATATATAAATAAATATATATATATATATATAATATACTCGGGAACATCGACTCCCGGTTTAGAAATATGTTCACCTTTTATCCCCTATACCAAGGGTATACGCAACTACTTGCTTATTTCTAGCATATGTATTATGCAACTATAAGCATTGAAATCAACAGATAGATAACCAGATTACGAAACAGACATGCATATATACCATATTAGCATGCTCCAATATATCGCAAAATTTGCTAATAACAATCATGCACTATCACAAGATAATGCATATACATATATTTACATCACAACAACAGTATATCGGGTAGAAAACTTGCCTGAGCGACTGGGGGTTACGAATGGCTCGGGACGAGTCTGGTAACCTATAAACAACAAGTAAGTTGGAATTAAACCAAAGTCACTTGTAAATCTATACTTTAACTAACTTAGACTCTAATGCTTATTTTGCGCTTACTGATTTTCTTAAGTCACTCGAGTACCCTCGGCTCCACCATTTTTAATAAATTAACCATTACGAGTTTTAAGGCGATTCCTTCGCGAGTGTCTTACCAACTGCCTAACACTCTTACCATAATTGTTTCATACATTAATTAACCCTTTTTGGTCTTTAACCTATCTTTCAAAGTAAGGCGAGGGGAAATGTTTCATTCGCGAAACGCCGTTACTTAAAACGGTCGTTTCTCCTAAACCGTGCATCGGAATCGAACGAACTACATATCAAAACGAAGCTCGTAACACGAGCTATCTAGAAATGGCAATGGTCATAATCTAGCAGGGGGTTCTCGGGTCCTAATGTTATGCACAAAAACAGTCTAAAGAAAACCGGACGTTACGACGGCTATGTTTACGTGATTTCCCAAATTTAAACCATTTAAAACCAACCACAATTCAACCTCAAATCAATCATACAACCAACATCCATCCAAACCACATCATAACAGCCCCAACAAATCCACATTAACAATTTATACTTATTCCCCACATGAACTAAAAGCTTTACTTAGGTTCATTAACTAATAACCAAGATTTCCAACTCCAAAAATATCACAAAATCAACCCATCTCTAAACACACAATAATCATGCCTCTCACCAACTAAACTACTCATAACAAGCTTTAAACATGATTACAAACCCATTACACTAACCCATCATCTCAACATTAGGAAATCTAAACAACGAACTTAAAACTAAGATCATGAAGAGTTATACCTTCCTTGAAGCTTTTAATCCCTGAAAGATCCTTGGAATGCCCATGGAAGCCTTAATCTAACCTTCTACAAGCTTGTTCTTTCAAAGAAATCAAGAACACAAAAATTAATTTCAAGAAAGTACTATTTACCATCTTCTTCCTTGATTTCTAGAAAAAGATTGGCTTGGAATTAGAAGCTTAAACTTATAGGAAGTATGTAACTTAACTAGGAGAAGCTAGGATAATTACCTTGTAAAATAGCAAGTGGAGGAGCTTGGACTTCCCATTTCTTAAGAAAGAAGCCGAGAGCTTCATGAAGAAATGGAGGGTTTGGTGTTTTGTGATTTGTTTTGCTTGGTTGCTAGGTTTTTGTTTTGTTTTAGGTCAATTACCCATTTACCCTTGATTTTGTGTGGTTAATATTCCACCACAATTCCTTCCCTCTTATGTCATGCTTGCATCACTTTGTGATGTCATCACCCCTCCTTTGTCCTCTTTCTATTGGTTGGATGACACCATCCTCTCTTATCCTTTTGATTAACTTCCTAATTGTTTGCCTAATGACCGCTGATCTGTTATACAGTTCGCTTAACTTTCGTTTTCGTTTATCGTTTGAAGGATCATACCCGGGATCTTATTACTTAGGTTCCCTTAACCTTTCTCAATACATTATATTCCTTTTTATGATCCTCTATTATAATCCTTTAATTTAAATCCTTTTCATCATGTTACCTTATACTCAATTCTCTCCGTATCTAGTGGATTTCCGGGAAAAAATCAAAGTGTTCAGAATTGGATTCTGACGATCTTTACATACACTTATATACCATATAGAGTACTAATAAAATCTCAGAATATCCATATCAGAACCCCTACATAGTGTGGCATGAAAAGTTTTCTCATTCAGCAAACACACTATTCATAAGGGTTTCAAAAATTTCCAAAAATTGGGGTTATTACAGTCTCCCCTCCTTAAAAGGATTCCGTCCCGGAATCAGATAGAAAATGAATAGGGATACCCTCTTAGCATTGCACTTTCTAACTCTCAAGTAAATTTTCCCACATTGTGGTCCTACCACCAAACTCTGCCTAGTTTGATAATCCTTCTCCTAAGCACTTGTTCCTTTTCACTCTATAACCCTTCCTGGTCACTTCATATAGGTTACGTCGGGTTGCATGTCTATGCGCTCATATGCCCATATTTATCTGGCATCTGAATTACACTTCCTTAACATTGATACGTGGAACATGTTACGACCTGCTACATGTTCGGGGTTAGGGCTAGCTCATATGCTATCCTCCCAATACGTCTTAATATATCCAAGGGTCCAACAATTCGTGGACTTAGCTTTCCTTTCTTTCCGAATCTCATCAACCCTTTTCCCAAGGGATACCTATAACATTACTAGGTCCCCTATTTCCCATTCCTTGTCCTTTCGTGTTAAATCAACATACTTCGTGTTCCCATCTTGGGCTACTACCAGCCATCCTCTGATTAGATTTATCATATCCTTGGTCCTTTGGACTACTGCAGGTCTGAGCATCTTGCGCTCTACATCTTCATCCTAACATAAGGGAGATCGACATTGTCTTCCCTCAAGTATCTCATAAGGCGACATCTCGATAATGACATATGATCTATTGTCGTAAGATAACTTAATCCGCGTTAAGTGATCATTCCAAATTCTTTCAAGTCTAATGCACAGACTCTCATTATAGCTTTTAGCATTAGAGCTTTTGCTTCTCAATACCCATTCTTTTCCAGTTCGTAATCGCTATTACCTTCCGTTCCTAATATTATACTGGTTATACCTTTGGCTCGTTAGCGTTCTATAACCTTTTAATAACCACGTCAACCTTAGTATCACGAATGTGTTTCCATTCCGAATACCACCAAAACTTTATTACTCCTTTTTCAGCTGTTTCTATTTTCGAAAGCTTAATCCTTCATATAGAAGTAAAGGAATTTGTTGAGAGATCACTATGATCATGAACACTTTTTATATCGCATAGTTAGTACAGAAGGTAGCCAGCCTTTAGTACTTGACAAGCAATTAAATAATAGATAGTATCCTACTAGGCTTCTATCACACAGATAGATAGTCATTCGGCAATACCTCCCCTTTCTGGAAGGGTTGTTCTTCTCAGCTTACATGAAATGAAAAGAAGAGAAAAGAACGAATTGAAGAGAATTGTATATATGAAAAAAATATACTGCCACAAAATATCTGGCTTGGAACCTACCTCTGAACTATAGAGGTTTGTCATAGGAGAACGAAACATATGAGTATTTATATCAACATCAAGTATTATAGCATCATATTTCACATGCCTAAATATTTTCTATTCCGTCCATCATTCTACGGACCCATGCTCTTCCTCGAGCTTATACACAATTACCTTTGAAACTCCCTCGATTTCGAAAATCGAACCTGGGATCTCATTCTAGACATCATCGTTACTAGAGTTCTATGCTTGCACCGCAACCCTCCTCGTATAATAATACGACTCTCTATTGATAAGAAAGAATAAATATACAATAGGTAGATACTCTACTTAATTATTCTATCAATGATAACTTATACACTACCACGACCCGATTAGTGGTACTCAATCTCAACACCCATTCCAATACAACTCTCACGGTTGTAATCAGCTCAATACTCGCAGAATCATTGCTGCCTTACTATGGTCCACCACTGACCTACTGTAGTCATTCATTTTCCATGAAGTCTTAATAGCTAACCATACGGAGTCCATACATGTCGTATCAAATCCTTCTAAGGAGGTAACATAATCACCATTTCTGATTCATGAAGACACTCCTGATCCTGACATACATACATGACATGAAGCAGATAAAATTGCAGAAGAGTTTCAATCAAAGCAATGATAGCAGGTTAATACCATTCTAAATCATTCGCCTTAAATTGAAGACTTAACTCAAGGGTTCATCTAGTCCTTTTTGAAACATGGTCCTGGCTTATCTCAAGATAGTATCTTCTGAGATAGATAGCCCGCTCATGGCGATTACACGAATTAAACCTTTACCAACTACTATTACGGTTGGATATTGCACAGTCATCAGAAGGAATGTCAATCTTCCAAACCATAATACAACCTTCATAGCTTTAACCATCATCACTGTATTCCTTTGGCACAAGCGCCAATAATTATCCTCTTACCTTTAAAGTGTCGGCCACCTCTTTGGCCTTTCCTGATAGTAAAATTTCCTTACAGTTAATGTCATTTTAACCACCTCCAAATAAATTTTCTACCTTATTTCAATCACAGCTTATGTGAAAATGCTTTCCTTAAAATCTGATGAGTAAAAAAAAAATTACCGTTTTTCCATAAGTTATCCCCTCAGTCTTTAGAGGTTAATCACTGTCATGACTGACTCTCAATCATAATTAGAACATCTTTTATCTTAAGTCCAAATTGCCCTGAACAATTTCGACCATTACTGGTTCGATCCATACTTACTCGTGGTTTAACACGTGCCCCACTTGGCAACATTATAATGACGTCATATTTCCTTTATCAACATTTCTATTCTTGAGAATTTTGAATATTACCTTTCTCCTTGTAAAACCTCTAAGGTTATCCTTCAATCGTTCCTCCGGTATTCCCTAGATACAGGGCATATCAAAATACCATTTACTATTACTAGAACCATTGTCTATATACTTCTGAAAAATTTCTCCACTAATTCTTAAAGGTTGTTGTTACCTTAACCCCTTTCCAAATCATACTGTCAAAACTCATGATGTCCCTATTAAGGGTGAAATGCCAACCTTTATGCATTCCCCTAGGATTCATTTTAAGTTACTGATGTTCTATCCTTAATTCCACCTTTAAAAGGTACCTGCATCCTTCCATGGATAAATCAAGTCATATATCCCTGACAAGGGTGTCTTATTCAATCATTCCCACCTCGATAGTATATGCCTAATTTCACAATAACATCTGTATTCAAAATGGGGTCAATCAATATGGCCTCCAAAAGATAACAACGGTTATCCGCTTGTCTTGCCTAATTTGGTAACGATAACAAGGATGTTCTAGAAGATATTGGTCGTGTTTAACGTGAACTTCTTCTTAATAATTCCTTATTTACTTTTGTTGTTTATCTCAACAGTCATCTCAATGTTGGGATATCTCTCATACCTGGCATCTCCCTTTCTGGGTATCATGCCACCGGTCTTACACTTCACATTCTTGAAGGTCACTTCCTTCATCCAATTTTCCTAATTTCTTACTTCCTTGTCTCCTCAGTCTATCCGCGTCTCAATATTTATCCTTCGAACTATCTCAAGGTTTCCTCAAATCCTCCCAACTTACAGGGGATAAAATATATTTATCTCTTATGCCTTCAACCATCAATTTAACTCATGGTGAATCACCCTCATCCTGACGATTACATACTTTTCTATTTCTATTGCTACGAGTCTTTAGGGTTTCCTCATACCCAACTTCCTTATCATTCCTCAAACTCTATTGCCTTTATATTCCTTTCCACTTCAGTTTCTTTTTATTTTCCTTTCCCCTATCATTATTTCATGAACCAACACAACATAAGCATTGATTTCAAATATCCCGTCATTCTGGATTCGTGTCCTCAGAACGAATCTTGATAACTTTTACAACTTAGATTCATAATTCATCATACTCATCCACTTTTGTTCTAGCTCCAAAGCTTTTACACTACCTCCATAACCTTGGGAAGTACTTTCCCGAAAATAATTGTCTGAACTTAAATCAGTTTATTATAATCTCTTGCTCCGTGCCTTCCTTGGCCTTTCACCAGCGGGTGGCCTCTTTCTTAGGAGGGTAAGTGACAAAAACAGTCTTTTGTGATTCGTCCATTATTTAGAATCTCAAATGATTCCTATATTTTCTTTAACCAGGCTCTCGCCTCTACTGGGTTCGCTTGTTCCTTGGAACTCTGAGAGCTTAGGGACTTAAAGGTCCTGAAAGAATTTCCCACCGCACTGTCTCTTCAGGGTGGTGGTTGGGGATAATAGTCTAAGTTCTCTTTAGACAGGTCCATGAATTGCCGTATAGGGGTACCATCTTGGGTCTCCTTTCCTTACTCGACTTTCTGTTTCCTTAATATGAAATGTTTCATCCTTCTCCCATACTTGGGGTTATCTTATACGTTAAAATCCTCATTTTCCACTTCATTATGTTATGGGTTCCTTCTATCTTGATGGCGACCTCCCTGACTATCACGTTCAGGGTTTGCTCTAAATCTTATTCCTCAAACTAGCTTTCATCTAAGATTTCATCTTTAGGCTCTTGAACATTTGGAACCCAAATTCTGTAGGAATACCTCATTATTCCTTTATCATTTTTCTCGGTATTAATCTTTTATCTAATTGTTGGCCCTCTGCCTTCATTCATCACTTTTTCTGGCACAATATGTTCTCTTCCGATAATTCGGACTGTATTGCAATCTCAAACGGCTTTTCGGTACCGGCTCCGGTTACCTTCACTTCTATTTCCATTTTCTCAAAATCTCTTATAAACTCTCCCAAAGACATTATTATCTTGAGTCTCTCCTTTTTACTAAGGGCATCAGCCACCACATTGGCTTTCCCCGAATGATAAAGAATCTCCCAATCATAATTCTTGATTAGCTCTAACCGCCTCCTCTGGCGTATGTTGAGCTCTTTCTACGTAAAAATGTACTAGAGCTCCTATGGTTTGTGAATCTCACACTTCTCTCCATACAAGTAGTGCCTCAAATCTTTAGGGCAAAACTATTGCCATGAGCCCAAGCTCATGGGTGGGGATATCGAATTTTAAATTCCCTTATTTGTCTTGACGCGTACACGATTACCTTGTTGTGCTGTATAAGAAGCACCCTAGTCCTTATGCGAAGCGTCAATACAAATCACAAAATCTCCTTTTTCCATCCGACAATGCCAACATAGGGGCCATCACCAACCTTTGCTTTAGTTGTTAAAAGCTTTTCTCGTATTTCTCTGTCCATTCAAACTTCTCAGTATTACGAGTAAGCCGCGTTAAAGGGGCTACTATCTTTACAAACTTGAACGAACCTCCGGTAGTGACCGGCCAATCCTACCTCTGGTAGTTTCCCTAACCATGGTCATCAATTCCTCAATGGTCCTTTATTCATTCTTGTTAGGATCTTCCACGAGATCCTCCTCAGCAACAATCCCATCTAGGACAACATCCTCAACCATTACATCCTCAATATCAACATCATCCGGTCCTGCGTTAGGACGCTCTATCGGATCCACAATCCGATCTCCAATTAGTAATAAAACATCATCGCGCTGTCACTTCTCAACCTCAGGGTTCGGAGTCCCGCTACCATATACGATAACGAACTACGCTACTATCACGATATTTATAAGGGTTCCCATAAGGGTTTTAACTGTCAGTACTACGTTAGGTAGTCCGACTATGAACTTGGCAAGAGTTCTTATTTATCTTAGTGTACTTATTATCTTAACGTCACTTCATCTTTGAGGTTTATAACGCTTAGCTCTGATACCATTTCTGTAACGCCCCCAAATCCGGGGTCGGGGATCCGGGTTGTCACGAGTTCCATTTCCCTTAATAACACCCAATCTTAATAATTACTCAACTACTCTGTACTGTGACCCCACAATAAACACACACACCACACGTTATAGTCTCAGAGATGAACATCCAAAAATAACCACAAGTCATTTTATTCCACAATTATCTGCCAATACACCTTAAAAGGTTTTCTGAATAAATTTACATTTCTTTGCCATTACTACAATTCATAAATATACATAAATCTGGTACATCAAAAGTTGAAAGCCTAGCCTATTGGTAGTTCCTACCTCAGCTACAGCGACATCAACGCCTATAGGAAACTGCGGAATATTTCCTATCCGCTCGCGAATTGGGAGCTTGGTCCTGTTCATCTTGTCTATCTGATGTTGTGTCATGAAAGAAGAAAGCAAGGGTGAGCAGCAAGCCCACCAAAATAATATGTATAATGATTAACAATATATGAGCCTTCTCATAGTACTCATGAAAGTCTTGGTCAAAAGAAATGAACCAAGTTTGATATTTTAATGCGATGAAGTCACAAAATATTTAGTATATATACATATATACTTTTCAAAATCTTGGAAGTCCTCTTCCATGCATAATATACACAAAGTTCCAGTTTATAACTGTATAAAAATATCGTTGCAAGGTGATCTAATACATCTAACCTTGTCTCAACGTTTTTCTGAAAATCTTTGTCATACATAAGATAATCATTTACTAGATATAAGTTTAAAAGATGAAGTTACAAGATACTCCAATATACTTATATCTTTTTCCAAATACTACTTGAACTACCACCGTTCAAGTTATAATTAATTTCAAAAGTTCATCACACTGATGAGACTACAAGATAAGACTTGAATAGATTCAATCTTTGAAATATTTTGAAGGAAATGAAGTTATGATATACTTCATTAAGTCCCGATATATATATACACCTATATGTATACATACGTTTCCTGAAAACCTCTGTCATGTAAAGTATGAACAGAATTGCAATATCTAATAAATTTGGAAAGGAAAGAATTTTGGCATAAACCTGATATCTTGCTGATCAGGCAAAGATACCAATAAGTAACCTTTTCTACTAGTAGATGGACGAATTCCCCACTGGTCATCACCCTGGTCGCAATAGGACCTTATGCTGGACTGCCACTCAGCCACTTATGCGTTTGATGGACTCCCACTGAGCCACTTACACTATCATGGACGCCCACTGAGCCCATGTTGCTTATGCCGACTCGATAGATGGACTTACTTCCCGAACGTTGGGTAAGTAATCAATTCATTTACCAAAACAGCAACCTCGTTGCGAATATAAAATACACCACTGAGCCGGATTCCCCAGGTTTTGAGCGAATATTTAAATCCCCTTTGAAAGGAAGATCTTAAATATAAAAATGAGTTTTGGGATCCACTCTAACTTTTAAAAATCATTTTGAAGACTCGAAAACATTTTTTTTTAGAATGTTTGGAGTAATACTGATTTATTAAAATAAATCAGTCCCGATATGAAAGAAATATCTGAATATTATTATTTAAATAATATTCCCATAAGAATAATTGAGGTAGAAGTTGGAAAACTTATACTTGAATGAATAGCAAATAATCAAAGATATACTTATACGAAAGTAATATCTTTATTTGAATAATCAAAAATAAGTTTGATTATCGACACCCTATTCTTTAATACAATAAAGAATATTATTAAGTAATAAGCGGAGTCATAATACCTCGAATGAATACTATAAATAATATTCATAAAATAAAGGAGTCATACATCCTCAAATGAATATCCAAGTAATATTCAATAATAATATAAACTGAGTCATAAGCCCTCGAATGAATATTCAAATAATATTCAAATAATAAAATAAACTGAGTCATAAGCCCTCGAATGAATATTCAAATAATATTCAAATAATAAACTAAACTGAGTCATAAGCCCTCGAATGAATACTCAAATTAATATTCAATTAAGTAAAATAAAGGTATCAAATAAACCTTATTCGATCAATAGTTTTAAAAACTATATCCATATATATATAAATATATATATATAATATACTCGGGAACATCGACTCCCGGTTTAGAAATATGTTCACCTTTTATCCCCTATACTAAGGGTATACGCAACTACTTGCTTATTTCTAGCATAGGTATTATGAAACTATAAGCATTGAAATCAACAGATAGATAACCAGATTACGAAACAGACATGCATATATACCATATCAGCATGCTCCAATATATCGCAAAATTTGCTAATAACAATCATGCACTATCACAAGATAATGCATATACATATATTTACATCACAACAACAGTATATCAGGTAGAAAACTTGCCTGAGCGACTGGGGGTTACGAATGGCTCGGGACGAGTCTGGTAACCTATAAACAACAAGTAAGTTGGAATTAAACCAAAGTCACTTGTAAATCTATACTTTAACTAACTTAGACTCTAACGCTTATTTTGCGCTTACTGATTTTCTTAAGTCACTCGAGTACCCTTGGCTCCACCATTTTTAATAAATTAACCATTACGAGTTTTAAGGCGATTCCTTCGCGAGTGTCTTACCAAATGCCTAACACTCTTACCATAATTGTTTCATACATTAATTAACCCTTTTTGGTCTTCAACCTATGTTTCAAAGTAAGGCGAGGGGAAATGTTTCATTCGCGAAACGCCGTTACTTAAAAACGGTCGTTTCTCCTAAACCGTGCATCGGAATCGAACGAACTACATATCAAAACGAAGCTCGTAACACGAGCTATCTAGACATGGCAATGGTCATAATCTAGCAGGGGGTTCTCGGGTCCTAATGTTATGCACAAAAACAGTCTAAAGAAAACCGGACGTTACGACGGCTATGTTTACGTGATTTCCCAAATTTAAACCATTCAAAACCAACCACAATTCAACCTCAAATCAATCATACAACCAACATCCATCCAAACCACATCATAACAGCCCCAACAAATCCACATTAACAATTTATACTTATTCCCCACATGAACTAAAAGCTTTACTTAGGTTCATTAACTAATAACCAAGATTTCCAACTCCAAAAATATCACAAAATCAACCCATCTCTAAACACACAATAATCATGCCTCTCACCAACTAAACTACTCATAACAAGCTTTAAACATGATTACAAACCCATTACACTAACCCATCATCTCAACATTAGGAAATCTAAACAACGAACTTAAAACTAAGATCATGAGTTATACCTTCCTTGAAGCTTTTAATCCCTGAAAGATCCTTGGAATGCCCATGGAAGCCTTAATCTAACCTTCTACAAGCTTGTTCTTTCAAAGAAATCAAGAACACAAAAATTAATTTCAAGAAAGTACTATTCACCATCTTCTTCCTTGATTTCTAGAAAAAGATTGGCTTGGAATTAGAAGCTTAAACTTATAGGAAGTATGTAACTTACCTAGGAGAAGCTAGGATAATTACCTTGTAAAATAGCAAGTGGAGGAGCTTGGACTTCCCATTTCTTAAGAAAGAAGCTGAGAGCTTCATGAAGAAATGGAGGGTTTGGTGTTTTGTGATTTGTTTTGCTTGGTTGCTAGGTTTTTGTTTTGTTTTAGGTCAATTACCCATTTACCCTTGATTTTGTGTGGTTAATATTCCACCACAATTCCTTCCCTCTTATGTCATGCTTGCATCACTTTGTGATGTCATCACCCCTCCTTTGTCCTCTTTCTATTGGTTGGATGACACCATCCTCTCTTATCCTTTTGATTAACTTCCTAATTGTTTGCCTAATGACCGCTGATCTGTTATACGGTTCGCTTAACTTTCGTTTTCGTTTATCATTTGAAGGATCATACCCGGGATCTTATTACTTAGGTTCCCTTAACCTTTCTCAATACATTATATTCCTTTTTATGATCCTCTATTATAATCCTTTAATTTAAATCCTTTTCATCCTGTTACCTTATACTCAATTCTCTCCGTATCTAGTGGATTTCCGGGAAAAAATCAAAGTGTTCAGAATTGGATTCTGACGATCTTTACATACACTTATATACCATATAGAGTACTAATAAAATCTCAGAATATCCATATCAGAACCCCTACATAGTGTGGCATGAAAAGTTTTCTCATTCAGCAAAAACACTATTCATAAGGGTTTCAAAAATTTCCAAAAATTGGGGTTATTACAGTCTCCCTTCTTTAAAAGGATTCCGTCCCAGAATCAGATAGAAAATGAATAGGGATACCCTCTTAGCATTGCACTTTCTAACTCTCAAGTAAATTTTCCCACATTGTGGTCCTACCACCAAACTCTGCCTAGTTTGATAATCCTTCTCCTAAGCACTTGTTCCTTTTCACTCTATAACCCTTCCTGGTCACTTCATATAGGTTACGTCGGGTTGCATGTCTATGCGCTCATATGCCCATATTTATCTGGCATCTGAATTACACTTCCTTAACATTGATACGTGGAACATGTTACGACCTGCTACATGTTCGGGGTTAGGGCTAGCTCATATGCTATCCTCCCAATACGTCTTAATATATCCAAGGGTCCAACAATTCGTGGACTTAGCTTTCCTTTCTTTCCGAATCTCATCAACCCTTTTCCCAAGGGATACCTATAACATTACTAGGTCCCCTATTTCCCATTCCTTGTCCTTTCGTGTTAAATCAACATACTTCGTGTTCCCATCTTGGGCTACTACCAGCCATCCTCTGATTAGATTTATCATATCCTTGGTCCTTTGGACTACTGCAGGTCCGAGCATCTTGCGCTCTACATCTTCATCCTAACATAAGGGAGATCGACATTGTCTTCCCTCAAGTATCTCATAAGGCGACATCTCGATAATGACATATGATCTATTGTCGTAAGATAACTTAATCCGCGTTAAGTGATCATTCCAAATTCTTTCAAGTCTATTGCACAGACTCTCATTATAGCTTTTAGCATTAGAGCTTTTGCTTCTCAATACCCATTCTTTTCCAGTTCGTAATCGCTATTACCTTCCGTTCCTAATATTATACTGGTTATACCTTTGGCTCGTTAGCGTTCTATAACCTTTTAATAACCACGTCAACCTTAGTATCACGAATGTGTTTCCATTCCGAATACCACCAAAACTTTATTACTCCTTTTTCAGCTGTTTCTATTTTCGAAAGCTTAATCCTTCATATAGAAGTAAAGGAATTTGTTGAGAGATCACTATGATCATGAACACTTGTTATATCGCATAGTTAGTACAGAAGGTAGCCAGCCTTTAGTACTTGACAAGCAATTAAATAATAGATGGTATCCTACTAGGCTTCTATCACACAGATAGATAGTCATTCGGCAATACCTCCCCTTTCTGGAAGGGTTGTTCTTCTCAGCTTACATGAAATGAAAAGAAGAGAAAAGAACGAATTGAAGAGAATTGTATATATGAAAAAAAATATACTGCCACAAAATATCTGGCTTGGAACCTACCTCTGAACTATAGAGGTTTGTCATAGGAGAACGAAACATATGAGTATTTATATCAACATCAAGTATTATAGCATCATATTTCACATGCCTAAATATTTTCTATTCCGTCCATCATTCTAGGACCCATGCTCTTCCTCGAGCTTATACACAATTACCTTTGAAACTCCCTCGATTTCGAAAATCGAACCTGGGATCTCATTCTAGACATCATCGTTACTAGAGTTCTATGCTTGCACCGCAACCCTCCTCGTATAATAATACGACTCTCTATTGATAAGAAAGAATAAATATACAATAGGTAGATACTCTACTTAATTAGTCTATCAATGATAACTTATACACTACCACGACCCGATTAGTGGTACTCAATCTCAACACCCATTCCAATACAACTCTCACGGTTGTAATCAGCTCAATACTCGCAGAATCATTGCTACCTTACTATGGTCCACCACTGACCTACTGTAGTCATTCATTTTCCATGAAGTCTTAATAGCTAACCATACGGAGTCCATACATGTCGTATCAAATCCTTCTAAGGAGGTAACATAATCACCATTTCTGATTCATGAAGACACTCTTGATCCTGACATACATACATGACATGAAGCAGATAAAATTGCAGAAGAGTTTCAATCAAAGCAATGATAGCAGGTTAATACCATTCTAAATCATATGCCTTAAATTGAAGACTTAACTCAAGGGTTCATCTAGTCCTTTTTGAAACATGGTCCTGGCTTATCTCAAGATAGTATCTTCTGAGATAGATAGCCCGCTCATGGCGATTACACGAATTAAACCTTTACCAACTACTATTACGGTTGGATATTGCACAGTCATCAGAAGGAATGTCAATCTTCCAAACCATAATACAACCTTCATAGCTTTAACCATCATCACTGTATTCCTTTGGCACAAGCGCCAATAATTATCCTCTTACCTTTAAAGTGTCGGCCACCTCTTTGGCCTTTCCTGATAGTAAAATTTCCTTACAGTCAATGTCATTTTAACCACCTCCAAATAAATTTTCTACCTTATTTCAATCACAGCTTATGTGAAAATGCTTTCCTTAAAATCTGATGAGTAAAAAAAAAATTACCGTTTTTCCATAAGTTATCCCCTCAGTCTTTAGAGGTTAATCACTGTCATGACTGACTCTCAATCATAATTAGAACATCTTTTATCTTAAGTCCTAATTGCCCTGAACAATTTCGACCATTACTGGTTCGATCCATACTTTCTCGTGGTTTAACACGTGCCCCACTTGGCAATATTATAATTACGTCATATTTCCTTTATCAACATTTCTATTCTTGAGAATTTTGAATATTACCTTTCTCCTTGTAAAACCTCTAAGGTTATCCTTCAATCGTTCCTCCGGTATTCCCTAGATACAGGGCATATCAAAATACCATTTACTATTACTAGAACCATTGTCTATATACTTCTGAAAAATTTCTCCACTGATTCTTAAAGGTTGTTGTTACCTTAACCCCTTTCCAAATCATACTGTCAAAACTCATGATGTCCCTATTAAGGGTGAAATGCCAACCTTTATGCATTCCCCTAGGATTCATTTTAAGTTACTAATGTTCTATCCTTAATTCCACCTTTAAAAGGTACCTGCATCCTTCCATGGATAAATCAAGTCATATATCCCTGACAAGGGTGTCTTATTCAATCATTCCCACCTTGATAGTATATGCCTAATTTCACAATAACATCTGTATTCAAAATGGGGTCAATCAATATGGCCTCCAAAAGATAACAACGGTTATCCGCTTGTCTTGCCTAATTTGGTAACGATAACAAGGATGTTCTGGAAGATATCGGTCGTGTTTAACGTGAACTTCTTCTTAATAATTCCTTATTTACTTTTGTTGTTTATCTCAACAGTCATCTCAATGTTGGGATATCTCTCATACCTGGCATCTCCCTTTCTGGGTATCATGCCACCGGTCTTACACTTCACATTCTCGAAGGTCACTTCCTTCATCCAATTTTCCTAATTTCTTACTTCCTTGTCTCCTCAGTCTATCCGCGTCTCAATATTTATCCTTCGAACTATCTCAAGGTTTCCTCAAATCCTCCCAAATTACAGGGGATAAAATATATTTATCTCTTATGCCTTCAACCATCAATTTAACTCATGGTGAATCACCCTCATTCTGACGATTACATACTTTTCTATTTCTATTGCTACGAGTCTTTAGGGTTTCCTCATACCCAACTTCCTTATCATTCCTCAAACTCTATTGCCTTTATATTCCTTTCCACTTCAGTTTCTTTTTATTTTCCTTTCCCCTATCATTATTTCAAGAACCAACACAACATAAGCATTGATTTCAAATATCCCGTCATTCTGGATTCGTGTCCTCAGAACGAATCTTGATAACTTTTACAACTTAGATTCATAATTCATCATACTCATCCACTTTTGTTCTAGCTCTAAAGCTTTTACACTACCTCCATAACCTTGGGAAGTACTTTCCCGAAAATAATTGTCTGAACTTAAATCAGTTTATTATAATCTCTTGCTCCGTGCCTTCCTTGGCCTTTCACCAGCGGGTGGCCTCTTTCTTAGGAGGGTAAGTGACAAAAACAATCTTTTGTGATTCGTCCATCATTTAGAATCTCAAATGATTCCTATATTTTCTTTAACCAGGCTCTCGCCTCTACTGGGTTCGCTTGTTCCTTGGAACTCTGAGAGCTTAGCGACTTAAAGGTCCTAAAAGAATTTCCCACCGCACTGTCTCCTCAGGGTGGTGGTTGGGGATAATAGTCTAAGTTCTCTTTAGACAGGTCCATGAATTGCCGTATAGGGGTACCATCTCGGGTCTCCTTTCCTTACTCGACTTTCTGTTTCCTTAATATGAAATGTTTCATCCTTCTCCCATACTTGGGGTTATCTTATACGTTAAAATCCTCATTTTCCACTTCATTATGTTATGGGTTCCTTCTATCTTGATGGCGACCTCCCTGACTATCATGTTCAGGGTTTGCTCTAAATCTTATTCCCCAAACTAGCTTTCATCTAAGATTTCATCTTTAGGCTCTTGAACATTTGGAACCCAAATTCTGTAAGAATACCTCATTATTCCTTTATCATCTTTCTCGGTATTAATCTTTTATCTAATTGTTGGCTCTCTGCCTTCATTCATCACTTTTTCTGGCACAATATGTTCTCTTCCGATAATTCGGACTGTATTGCAATCTCAAACGGCTTTTCGGTACCGGCTCCGGTTACCTTCACTTCTATTTCCATTTTCTCAAAATCTCTTATAAACTCTCCCAAAGACATTATTATCTTGAGTCTCTCCTTTTTACTAAGGGCATCAGCCACCACATTGGCTTTCCCCGAATGATAAAGAATCTCCCAATCATAATTCTTGATTAGCTCTAACCGCCTCCTCTGGCGTATGTTGAGCTCTTTCTACGTAAAAATGTACTAGAGCTCCTATGGTTTGTGAATCTCACACTTCTCTCCATACAAGTAGTGCCTCAAATCTTTAGGGCAAAACTATTGCCATGAGTCCAAGCTCATGGGTGGGGATATCGAATTTTAAATTCCCTTATTTGTCTTGACGCGTACGCGATTACCTTGTTGTGCTGTATAAGAAGCACCCTAGTCCTTATGCGAAGCGTCAATACAAATCACAAAATCTCCTTTTTCCATCCGACAATGCCAACATAGGGGCCATCACCAACCTTTGCTTTAGTTGTTAAAAGCTTTTCTCGTATTTCTCTGTCCATTCAAACTTCTCAGTATTACGAGTAAGCCGCGTTAAAGGGGCTACTATCTTTACAAACTTGAACGAACCTCCGGTAGTGACCGGCCAATCCTACCTCTGGTAGTTTCCCTAACCATGGTCATCAATTCCTCAATGGTCCTTTATTCATTCTTGTTAGGATCTTCCACGAGATCCTCCTCAGCAACAATCCCATCTAGGACAACATCCTCAACCATTACATCCTCAATATCAACATCATCCGGTCCTGCGTTAGGACGCTCTATCGGATCCACAATCCGATCTCCAATTAGTAATAAAACATCATCGCGCTGTCACTTCTCAACCTCAGGGTTCGGAGTCCCGCTACCATATACGATAACGAACTACGCTACTATCACGATATTTATAAGGGTTCCCATAAGGGTTTTAACTGTCAGTACTACGTTAGGTAGTCCGACTATGAACTTGGCAAGAGTTCTTATTTATCTTAGTGTACTTATTATCTTAACGTCACTTCATCTCTGAGGTTTATAACGCTTAGCTCTGATACCATTTCTGTAATGCCCCCAAATCCGGGGTCGGGGATCCGGGTTGTCACGAGTTCCATTTCCCTTAATAACACCCAATCTTAATAATTACTCAACTACTCTGTACTGTGACCCCACAATAAACACACACACCACACGTTATAGTCTCAGAGATGAACATCCAAAAATAACCACAAGTCATTTTATTCCACAATTATCTGCCAATACACCTTAAAAGGTTTTCTGAATAAATTTACATTTCTTTGCCATTACTACAATTCATAAATATACATAAATCTGGTACATCAAAAGTTGAAAGCCTAGCCTATTGGTAGTTCCTACCTCAGCTACAGCGACATCAACGCCTATAGGAAACTGCGGAATATTTCCTATCCGCTCGCGAATTGGGAGCTTGGTCCTGTTCATCTTGTCTATCTGATGTTGTGTCATGAAAGAAGAAAGCAAGGGTGAGCAGCAAGCCCACCAAAATAATATGTATAATGATTAACAATATATGAGCCTTCTCATAGTACTCATGAAAGTCTTGGTCAAAAGAAATGAACCAAGTTTGATATTTTAATGCGATGAAGTCGCAAAATATTTAGTATATATACATATATACTTTTCAAAATCTTGGAAGTCCTCTTCCATGCATAATATACACAAAGTTCCAGTTTATAACTGTATAAAAATATCGTTGCAAGGTGATCTAATACATCTAACCTTGTCTCAACGTTTTTCTGAAAATCTTTGTCATACATAAGATAATCATTTACTAGATATAAGTTTAAAAGATGAAGTTACAAGATACTCCAATATACTTATATCTTTTTCCAAATACTACTTGAACTACCACTGTTCAAGTTATAATTAATTTCAAAAGTTCATCACACTGATGAGACTACAAGATAAGACTTGAATAGATTCAATCTTTGAAATATTTTGAAGGAAATGAAGTTATGATATACTTCATTAAGTCCCGATATATATATACACCTATATGTATACATACGTTTCCTGAAAACCTCTGTCATGTAAAGTATGAACAGAATTGCAATATCCAATAAATTTGGAAAGGAAAGAATTTTGGCATAAACCTGATATCTTGCTGATCAGGCAAAGATACCAATAAGTAACCTTTTCTACTAGTAGATGGACGAATTCCCCACTGGTCATCACCCTGGTCGCAATAGGACCTTATGCTGGACTGCCACTCAGCCACTTATGCGTTTGATGGACTCCCACTGAGCCACTTACACTATCATGGACGCCCACTGAGCCCATGTTGCTTATGCCGACTCGATAGATGGACTTACTTCCCGAACGTTGGGTAAGTAATCAATTCATTTACCAAAACAGCAACCTCGTTGTGAATATAAAATACACCACTGAGCCGGATTCCCCAGGTTTTGAGCGAATATTTAAATCCCCTTTGAAAGGAAGATCTTAAATATAAAAATGAGTTTTGGGATCCGCTCTAACTTTTAAAAATCATTTTGAAGACTCGAAAACATTTTTTTTTAGAATGTTTGGAGTAATACTGATTTATTAAAATAAATCAGTCCCGATATGAAAGAAATATCTGAATATTATTATTTAAATAATATTCCCATAAGAATAATTGAGGTAGAAGTTGGAAAACTTATACTTGAATGAATAGCAAATAATCAAAGATATACTTATACGAAAGTAATATCTTTATTTGAATAATCAAAAATAAGTTTGATTATCGACACCCTATTCTTTAATACAATAAAGAATATTATTAAGTAATAAGCGGAGTCATAATACCTCGAATGAATACTATAAATAATATTTATAAAATAAAGGAGTCATACATCCTCAAATGAATATCCAAGTAATATTCAATAATAATATAAACTGAGTCATAAGCCCTCGAATGAATATTCAAATAATATTCAAATAATAAAATAAACTGAGTCATAAGCCCTCGAATGAATATTCAAATAATATTCAAATAATAAACTAAACTGAGTCATAAGCCCTCGAATGAATACTCAAATTAATATTCAATTAAGTAAAATAAAGGTATCAAATAAACCTTATTCGATCAATAGTTTTAAAAACTATATCCATATATATATAAATATATATATATATATAATATACTCGGGAACATCGACTCCCGGTTTAGAAATATGTTCACCTTTTATCCCCTATACTAAGGGTATACGCAACTACTTGCTTATTTCTAGCATAGGTATTATGCAACTATAAGCATTGAAATCAACAGATAGATAACCAGATTACGAAACAGACATGCATATATACCATATCAGCATGCTCCAATATATCGCAAAATTTGCTAATAACAATCATGCACTATCACAAGATAATGCATATACATATATTTACATCACAACAACAGTATATCGGGTAGAAAACTTGCCTGAGCGACTGGGGGTTACGAATGGCTCGGAACGAGTCTGGTAACCTATAAACAACAAGTAAGTTGGAATTAAACCAAAGTCACTTGTAAATCTATACTTTAACTAACTTAGACTCTAACGCTTATTTTGCGCTTACTGATTTTCTTAAGTCACTCGAGTACCCTCGGCTCCACCATTTTTAATAAATTAACCATTACGAGTTTTAAGGCGATTCCTTCGCGAGTGTCTTACCAACTGCCTAACACTCTTACCATAATTGTTTCATACATTAATTAACCCTTTTTGGTCTTTAACCTATGTTTCAAAGTAAGGCGAGGGGAAATGTTTCGTTCGCGAAACGCCATTACTTAAAACGGTCGTTTCTCCTAAACCGTGCATCGGAATCGAACGAACTACATATCAAAACGAAGCTCGTAACACGAGCTATCTAGACATGGAAATGGTCATAATCTAGCAGGGGGTTTTCGGGTCCTAATGTTATGCACAAAAACAGTCTAAAGAAAACCGGACGTTACGACGGCTATGTTTACGTGATTTCCCAAATTTAAACCATTCAAAACCAACCACAATTCAACCTCAAATCAATCATACAACCAACATCCATCCAAACCACATCATAACAGCCCCAACAAATCCACATTAACAATTTATACTTATTCCCCACATGAACTAAAAGCTTTACTTAGGTTCATTAACTAATAACCAAGATTTCCAACTCCAAAAATATCACAAAATTAACCCATCTCTAAACACACAATAATCATGCCTCTCACCAACTAAACTACTCATAACAAGCTTTAAACATGATTACAAACCCATTACACTAACCCATCATCTCAACATTAGGAAATCTAAACAACGAACTTAAAACTAAGATCATGAAGAGTTATACCTTCCTTGAAGCTTTTAATCCCTGAAAGATCCTTGGAATGCCCATGGAAGCCTTAATCTAACCTTCTACAAGCTTGTTCTTTCAAAGAAATCAAGAACACAAAAATTAATTTCAAGAAAGTACTATTCACCATCTTCTTCCTTGATTTCTAGAAAAAGATTGGCTTGGAATTAGAAGCTTAAACTTATAGGAAGTATGTAACTTAACTAGGAGAAGCTAGGATAATTACCTTGTAAAATAGCAAGTGGAGGAGCTTGGACTTCCCATTTCTTAAGAAAGAAGCCGAGAGCTTCATGAAGAAATGGAGGGTTTGGTGTTTTGTGATTTGTTTTGCTTGGTTGCTAGGTTTTTGTTTTGTTTTAGGTCAATTACCCATTTACCCTTGATTTTGTGTGGTTAATATTCCACCACAATTCCTTCCCTCTTATGTCATGCTTGCATCACTTTGTGATGTCATCACCCCTCCTTTGTCCTCTTTCTATTGGTTGGATGACACCATCCTCTCTTATCCTTTTGATTAACTTCCTAATTGTTTGCCTAATGACCGCTGATCTGTTATACGGTTCGCTTAACTTTCGTTTTCGTTTATCGTTTGAAGGATCATACCCGGGATCTTATTACTTAGGTTCTCTTAACCTTTCTCAATACATTATATTCCTTTTTATGATCCTCTATTATAATCCTTTAATTTAAATCCTTTTCATCCTGTTACCTTATACTCAATTCTCTCCGTATCTAGTGGATTTCCGGGAAAAAATCAAAGTGTTCAGAATTGGATTCTGACGATCTTTACATACACTTATATACCATATAGAGTACTAATAAAATCTCAGAATATCCATATCAGAACCCCTACATAGTGTGGCATGAAAAGTTTTCTCATTCAGGAAAAACACTATTCATAAGGGTTTCAAAAATTTCCAAAAATTGGGGTTATTACAGGTTCAGAATAGCGATATTGTATAGGTCATTTTTGGAAAAATAGGGCCAATGATTTTGTTTAAAATATGGGCTTTTAAAACACTATTTGAGCTGTACGGGGTTTAATATAAAATATATAACTTACGATAAAACACTCAATAAATATCCAAAACACGTTCGGATCAAAACCGACAACACGTAGCACATAACAATTAGGGTTTAACAACTCAACACATTTAATCACATAATAATACACATAATTTATCTTTATTATAATATAATACAAGCGTAATTTCTCGGTCGTTACATTCTCCCCCTCTTAATAGGATTCTGTCCTCAGAATCACATTATGTAAATAACTGAGGATACTTCCTTAACATATCACTCTTGAGCTCCCAGGTTGATTCTTCAACCACTGGGTTTCTCCACAAAACTCTCACTAATGGTGTAGACTTTTTCCTTAATACCCTCTCTTGCCGATCTAAAATTCTTACCGGTTGCTCTACATACGACAAATCTGCCTGAAGTTCTATTGGCTCATATTCTATTACATGCCTTGTATCAGAGTTATAATTCTTAAGCATAGATACATGAAATACGTTATGAATATGCTGCATGTGAGGCGGTAAAGCTAACTCGTACGCAACCTTTCCGACGTTCTTCAGAATTTTAAATGGTCCAATGTAGCGAGGTTTCAATTTGCCCTTGTTGCCAAACCTAGTTAGTCCCTTCCATGGCGAGACTTTTAGCAGTACATGTTCCCCTTCCTAATAGCCCACATCTTTTCTGGATAGATCTGCATATTTATGCTGTCAATTCTGCGCTGCTTCAAGTCGCTTTCGGATAAGTTCTACTTTTTCCTTGGTCCGTTGAATCAGTTTTGGACCTAGAATCTTACGTTCTCCAACTTCGTCCCAACATGTAGGTGATCTGCACTTTCTCCCATATAAAGCTTCATAAAGTGACATCCCGATATTCTCTTAAAAGCTGTTATTGTAAGAAAATTCCACTAATGGTAAGTGCTCATCCCAATTGCCTTCAAAATCTATTGCGTATAGACGTATCATATTTTCAATTGTCTGAATAGTCCTTTTTACTTTGTCGTCTGGTTGTGGATGGTAAGCGGTGCTCATATATAACTTGGTTCCTACACATTCCTGGAATTATCTCCAAAATCTCAAATTAAAACGGGGATCTTGATCCAATACAATGGACACAGGTACTCCATGCCGCATCACAATTTCCAATTTATCAAATTCTACAGTCAAGTCCTCTGAAGATGTTAACAAGTTAAATCTTATTATCTGACTCATTACATCTGCTACAACATTCGCTTTGTCTGGATTATAATTGATGGTTACGTCCTAATTTTTAATTAGCTCTAACCAACGTCATTGTCTTATGTTGAGTTCTTTCTGAGTGAGAATATACTTCAACTTTTATGATCCGTATAAATCTCACATCTTTTACCATATAGATAGTGTCTCCAAAGCATCAGTGCGAATACAATTACTACTAGTTCGAGATTATGCGTCGGATATTTTTGTTCATGAGGCTTTAGCTGTCTAGAAGCGTATGAGATTATGTTGCCATGTTGCATCAACACATCCAAGTCCACGATAGGAAGCGTTATTGTAAATGACAAGGTCTCCTTGATCGTCAGGTAAAACAAGTACAGGCGCAGTCACCAATCAATTTTTCAATTCCATGAATGTTGTGGGTGCATTAGTTAATCCAACCGCCATCACAAGAAAATCATAATGTCCATCTCGTTCGGAATGCAGTCTTTGAAATATTTTCTACCTTGATCTTCAATTGATAATAACCTGATCGTAAATCGATTTTTTTTTTGAAAACCATGTTGCTCCTTTCAGTTGATCAAATAAGTCATCGATTCGGGGTGAAGGATATTTGTCCTTGATGGTTAACTTATTCAGCTCACGATAATTGATACATAATTGCCTGCTACCGGTAATCCAGGCATCTTATAAAGTTTCTTTATCACCATTTTTTATTCCACTTCCTTTCCTATTTCCGTTCTTCATTCTCATAGCTCCTTCAAAACCGAACTCTTGACATTAATACTCATTTTGCTATCATATCAAATTAGATATTAATACGAACTTTGATGCTCACAACATTCCATTATGAATTAAACATCAATCATCTATATTAATACCACTTTCGATATTTAACAACAACCCAAGTATCAACATCAATCGGAAATTGAATTAAAAATGTAACCCATACTTTATCCAAAACAGAAATACTTGACAAATCATTTATTATATGATTATCAAAATAATTTAGAAACAAGACATCCTTTGATAAAACTTTGTTGTAGATGATAAAATCTCTTTGACTGTCAAATAAAATCCATATTGGTGTGATTATTAATTTCCTCTTTAGTCCGCCTCTCTTCTTCCTTTCCTTCCTTCCCTTTGCTCTATCTTCAATCTTTAATTCTTGAAAACATTTTTCTCACTTGTTCATACAAATAACTTTTTATTTCTTTTGTCTATTACAAAGGCATATTCATCCAAGTAAAGTCTCATGCACTTGCGGCAACTTCTGAATTCTACTGGTGTTCATACATTTTTCAAATTTCTCATTGCTTTGATTTCGAATTAGAAAGTCACATCAAAATTGACTTAATCTAATTGGAATCGATTTCCATCTAACTAATTATTAATTGGAAAAATTAACCAATTAACTTAATTAATTGATCAATTGTACCAAGTGATGACTAGCTAAACAAAATCAAGATCAATTATATATAGTCGGATTGGCTGTAACAATCTCTTTCAAGAACCGAGATCACTGTTGTTCGGAGTATTGACATGAGTATCAATAACACACGAAAGTATACTTTCTACCTTCAAAAGTAGAGTACTTTTGGAAAATTTGGGCAGCATCTCCTTTATATTATTGACTACCAGTCGGGCTCAAACCGACACCCGCAATCAATCAAGCAACTAACAGTCACTCAAACAAACAACAATCAACCTTCAATATACCAATTCACTGCCACCTTCTAAACTTATTATGTCACCACCTCATATAATACAAACCAGCACAACCCGTATTTTAGTTCAACCTAGAATTATAGCAAACAATTCTAATGATACCATGACTTATTTCATATCTCCCGATTATAACAGAATATCAATACTGGATATGATTATAATTTATTCTAGAATTCTTCTAGTTCATATTTCAAATCAATCTCTCTACTTAACAATTCGTCCATCCTTGGCAATATACACTTGTTATTATTAATTAACTTGTTCATTTCCTGATGACCAACACCTGGTCTCAACCAACCCTCTTGTAATCTTGCAAATGAGTTCATTTAGTTTTAAAGCTTCATATTTTAAAAAAAATGGGTGCAGTCGAACCAGCATACCTTCATCCCCTCTTATGACTTTCCACTTTGAATCTTCGTTGTCGACTCAGCTACAAGCATTAATTTTACCACAACTCACTTACTTGAATGTAAAAGCCTAATCATTTCTTGACAAACGCATTCAAAGTTTATTCGTAACTAGCGTTTCTTCGACCTTGAATCTTTAGGACAAATATCTCCCACATAATTGAGGTATGCTTCATTTTCCTAACGTGTTAATCGATTATTTGGTTATTATTAAGGGTTTCTTCATTCGTCTTCGTTGTCCAATCGATCATTTGCCTCATCTGATACATGCAGTTTTACTTTCTTTTTAAAATATTCAAAGGATAGACCTTACACAAGAAGGAATTTGTGTATATGATTCTGATTGGAAACTTTTTTTGTAAGGGATAAGAGTACAAGAAAACAATCGGAAAGATTCATGAATAAACATATCAGGAGTGAGGAAGAAAGAATGAATAATGATTTAAATAAAAATGAGAAAACCATATTAGTACTCAAGATGGCCAGTCTTTCATACTATATGGCATACATCACATGATTAGGTGGCGTCCCACCAGACTCTTCGTCATTTCGACAAAGCGTCACACCATAACACTGCTTGTCTTGAGCAAAAAGAAATATTTTGAGAAGGGAAATAATTTAAAAGGGATCAATAAATTTTCTTTCCTTCTTGTCTCATGTATTTTTTACTGATATAAGCTCACACGTATTCAAAAATCAAGAAGAGTATATGCAATTATAGAAAGAATGACATTGTTGGTCGTTATCTATGTTTCGCTTATGCATACTTTCAGGCTCGTTCGAGTAACAGATTCCCGATCCACGTCAGATGATATATTCGGAATATTTTCTGGAAATACCTTTAACGTTTTAACAATCTAATCATAATTGTCTTCTCGTTGAATTTGTCATCATAACTTCTTGCTTCATCCCTACCATGTAAGTCTTGTATTTTTAGCGTCATGCTTCTATGTTTGATACTTTAATTATTTGACCATATTCACGTTCTTTCGGAATTTATAATCATAATCTCTAATTTCTTCTATGCCGCATAGCATAACCAGTAATCCTGCAATACTTTGACTTCGTCAATAGAAATTTTATTCTTCTTTAATCATCTGAAAGATTCTTTCATTTCCTTCAATCATCCCCGAGCTTCTTTTGGGTCCACAAGCCTATTTTAAACTTTAATAATTTCATAAATTGAATAAATAATATTTCCGCACGTTGATTCGATGGTTGATACTATTAAACAAGGTTTGCACTCTTTTTTTGAGAAAATTTTAAACTTCTCCGTGTTAGCGGCTCTACTTGGTCTTCTGATTTAACAATACTGAATTCGATCAAATATTCTTACGGGTAATCTACTACTTATAATAAGAAGAACTCAAGTAGTAATTTGACAACCCAAAATTTTAAAACTCATTTTATGTAAAGATCTTTTAGAAATTCTATTAAGAAAATCTTCTTTGAAAACTAGTTTTAGAATTTTGAAAGTCAAACATCTGGTCGTCCTTACTATATGAGTTCGGTTGCTGTTTTCTTCCACCATAACAAGATACCTAATTGAGGAAACGACCACCTAAGGGTTCATTCACTTTAATATCTCTTCTCCTTTTATTGAATCCATTTTGCCTTCGCTAGTCACCGAGAACTTCATTTACCGCTGCATATTACTTCTTCCGTAACTCTCACTCCAATGTTAGCATCTAGTACGATCTTTGATATTTTCATCATCATCCTTGATGTTGTAGTTGCAATCGATTGACGCAACTCGACGTTTTGTCCGTATCTTCTTATAATTCTTCAGTATGTCTAATAAGGTAGATATCATTCCTTATGCGGCGCCCGAAAAATGATAAGAAGCTCTTTGTCACAGTGGTGCCTTCAACTCACGACGTTGGTTCTTCGTCAGCTTCAATCAACTCGTTACCTTCAGCGTAGAGCTCGTCCTACTACTTAATTTAAAGTTAAATCGTGCCAAAACTCACCTAGCCTCTCTTACACGAAGTTCTCACAAGATTCAATTGCATTTTTATTTTAAACCACATGAAAAGTAGGGTAACATACCCAAGTACCTCTCGGCACTGGTCCTGCCATCTCATCCTCTCCTCTCTCTCACTCTGGAACTGCTAGTCGACAACTACCTCATCCATGAACTCCTGCTGAGGGAACTGATATATCTCAGACACAGGGATATAAATAGCCAATGGTGCTGGAAATAGTACAGGCTGCTCCTGGGGTGCATACACAAGTGGCTCTGGCTGAAATTGTGGAATCTCTAGCTGTGGTACTGCAATCTACGTCTCTAACTCCTCCCATTCTGGTGCAGGGGTTTACTGGCAACTGCTCTGGTTCGGGTTCCTGTGGCAATGGTGGTGGTAGTGGTAATCAAGGAAATGCCTGAAGTGACGCTGGTGTTGGTACCACCACTGGGTCTAACTCGGTCCGCTTCGACGATGACGCTGAAGAATGAAAGAGATATGTCCTAAGTCCAATCATGTATGAGGATTTAGGAATAACTTTTATGTAATATGTTTTTATTTCATTGATATTAATAAAAGACTTATTTTTTTTATTGTGGGCTCTATCTATTTAAGTGTTTAAATAAGATATACCACAGTTTAGAGTAAAGCTTTTTATGGATTGTGATGAGATCATAATAATGAGACCTAAAAGATGATAACTCTAAACATAAATAGTTCCTGGTCGTAGGATTACTAACTGGTAATTAATAATCCGCAAAGATCGGTACATGATATGCTTGCTTCATTATGAAGGATGTCTGTTCTCATAGACATTTGTGTGGTGACACTATATCTAGAATGTAGGTGCTCATTATAGAATAAGTTCACTGAACATGACTCACACAGCTGAACAACTGATGGAGTTCACTCATGTGTCAGCAGTTGTTCACATAGTGATAGTTGTACAAGTATCCTTAGACTTGAGGTCATCATAGTCATCTTGTGTACACTGAACTATGTTTTGGTTTAGTTCTTAGTCTCCAGGGACAATTATAAGGGCTCTACTGGGTATAGGAATTTGTACACGAAGATAATGTATGATCAATAAAGGATCTACCCCTTCCAGTGAAGGAAGAGAATGTTCAATGCTGATCCACTTATGCTAGTTCAGGAATCTCTGGCCAGAGTGAATGAAATTAGAAAGGAGTTTCTAATTTACATTAAATAGAACTAAGCATAGTGAATGGGAAAGCAAGTGATTAAATAAGATAGGCTTGACACAAGTTCCATGCCCTATATTTAATCGTGACATTGCAGGGTAGAAGGAATTAATTGTATGGTAACTATTCACTGAATAGGTTCTTGGTATTCTAAGCAGTGAATTCGTATTATCCGGATAGTCGCGATATGCTGAGAAGTATCCTTCACGATGTAGAATAAATATGATTAATTAATTAATCATATTTAATGAATTAGAGAATTTATATAAATAATGATAAAATAGTTTTATTATTATTTATTTCTACTACCGGCTTAATATTGAACCTACAGGGTCACACCATAAAAGAGAATGATTTAATGGTGGAGGAATTAATTAATAATGGATGATAATTATTTATTTATGAAATAAATAATTAATTGGCAAATTATTTTGATTAGATGAAATTTAATTGATTATAAATTAATTAAGAAAAAGTTCTTAATATTATTAATTAAGAATTTAATTTTTGGAAATTAAATCAAGTGAGAGAATTATTTCTAAAGTGTTTAGAAAAAGGATTAATAATTAAAAGGTGTTTTAATTATTTAGTGAGAATAATAAAGGGTTAATAATAATAATATTTTATGGGAAAATTTTCAGCTGAAAATTTTACCTATAAATATACTATTATAAACCCTATTTTTGCCTTCATTACATCGTTTTCTTGGTGGATACCGGTGGAGTGCTTCACACTTGAGGAGCAGCTGCTAAGGATCTCCGCTCGTGGTTATTGGATCGCTTTTAAAGATTAGAAATCGATCCCTCGATTTAATTCATGATCTGTATGCGTATTATATGGATTTTATATCGTAAAATTTGTTTTACCATACTTCCGTGATAGATAAAATCCTACAATGGTATCAGAGCATAGGTTGTATGCATATAGATCTGTGGTAAAAATTTTAAAATTTTATGTGCTTGTATGAATTAATTATGATTTTTACAAGTTATATCATGGATTAATTATGACTGATTAGAAATTGTTTCTCAGAATTATTTTGACTGTAGATCTGGGTTCTACAAGTGTTGTAGATCGTCTGGGTATTTTCTTCATAAATTTATGATGTATGGATTAGTTGTTATGAATTTTGGAAGTTGTTTTAATTAAATTTATAATTAAATATATATATATATAGTATATATATATATATATTTGTTTTGCTGAAGAATACAGTAAAAGGTCTGTACTGATAATCTGTTAAAGTTATCACCTGCTGCTGTACCTGTACTGTGGGCACGGAATTCCATGGGCGGCGGCGGCGGCTGCTTTAATTAAAAAAAAGGAGGAAGAAGACGCTGACAGGCTGCAGGGCACGCGGGATAGGGGTGTCGCGCATTCCGGGAATGAGTTACACCCTGTGGCGCATTCACGGAATGCGTTACACCTTTTAATTGCTTAAAAGGGTTGTAACGCATTACCGGAATGCATAACAGAGCTTGTAACGTGTTCCTGTAATGCGTTACAACCCATCTGTTATTTTTAAAATTTGATTTCTGGGAGTTTCGTAACTCCGTTTTGGGCGTACAATATATCGTTGGATTCGTTTTTCCGAGACGGATCTAATGGAATTGTCAAATATTTTTTATATACTAGTTTTGAACCATTTATATTCTCGATAGTGTTTTAAAGCATGTTTTAATTACTTTTAAATGCTATAATAAATTAGTACATCATTATATCAATGTGTGACATGATAATTGCTTGCATGCTTACTTGTTTGTTTATTTATTTATATATATGATATATGCCTATGTTTACCATGCGATGATAGATTTAGGTGAACTTAAATCAATATAAGGTGTGCTCTAGAAAATCTAGAATAGGAATCGTTTCTTGCCTTAACAATAATATTATGAATACAATCATGAGATTCTTGTGTTTATAAAACACGTAATTAAATATGAATTTTCAATATTGAGAGAAAGGATGATTCTGTCAACAACATATTTCTATCTGTAAGAAAGGGTTATTAAGTGACCCCTCTTGACAATGCTCCACCCGATCTGGGAATCATATGATTATCGATTATTGATTTGAAATATTTAATTTAAAAGGAAGAATCTCTTTATAATATGATTATGATTGTAACGTAATATAAACCCTCTAAAATTAAATAATATCAAGTAGTAATTGGCCAATGACACAACAGGCTTGTGTCGGTCATAGCCTTCCAACATGGTAGAAAGTGGTTCTTATTTTTAAATCATTGTGGTTTCGTGCTACAACCGAGGGCTTTGATTTTGAAATAAGAAATACTTGTCTATTACATAGAGATGTGTACATTGAATTAGAATCTAAAGGTCGTTACGTGCTACAGTTGTGGGCCGTTGGAGACTGATTCAATTGTACGAAATGTTGGGTTAGACTTGACTTAGAATATTGAGTTTGTCGTACCACAGCCGTGACTCAATTATTTAAGAGGCTAAAGTTATATTAGGGAATAACATAAGATGTAATTGACAAGAGTTGTCAGCCTATTGAACATCACATGACGTTTCATGCTACAGCCGAGGTTGTGTGATGAAATGTAGGATCCCTATTCCCACTAGCATTATGAATGCTTAATTTTCACTTAGGGGTTGAATAAATTAGATGAACTAGTGGGAGACACTTATGAATGAAGACCCGATTCATATAGTGTTTTGAAATGAAATTGAATATTTGTTAAGTGTTGTTATGTGTTTATCATTTACAGATTTACTATATTCGTCATGTCTTCTGCACTATCACTACGGAGCATACTAGATGCTCACAAGTTGACTGGTCCTAATTTAGCTGTTTGTTTTCACTGTAACAAGTTGGGGCACTGGAAGAGGAACTGCAAGGTTTACCTTGCAGAATTGAAGAAGAAGAAGGGTAGTGAGACTATCGCTTCTGATTCAGGCATGTTCATGATCGAAGTTAATATGTCACTAGGTCAAGTTTCTACTTTGGTATTAGATACCGCATGTGGTTCTCATATTTGCAATTCGTTGCAAGGACTAAAGGGAAGTAGGACTCTTGAAAAAGATGAGGTGATTCTACGTATGGGCAATGGAGCAAGGGTTGCGGCCATATCTGTAGGATCATTTAGTTTACATATGCCTACGGGCAAGACTATTATTCTGAATAATTGTTATTATGTTCCCTCTATTGTGAGGAATATTGTTTCTATTCCTATGTTGGATTTGGATGGTTTTTCATTTATTATTAAGAATAATGAATGTTCCATTCTTAGAGATAATGTTCTTTATGGACGTGGTATTTTAAATAATGGTCTGTATGTTTGTAACGTAGAGCATGATTTACTTCAGATTGAACAAACTAACAAAAGAAAACGAGATGATGAAAATCTGACCTATTTATGGCACTGTAGGCTAGGTCATATTAGTGAAAATAGATTGCGAACATTGCATAAGGAAGGGTTACTTGACCCCTTTGATTTTGAATCATATCCTACATGCGAGTCTTGTCTATTGGGTAAAATGACCAAATCTCCATTTAGTGGACATGGAGAGAGGGCTGCAGATTTGCTAGGATTGGTACACACAGATGTATGTGGACCAATGTCTACGCAAGCCATGGGTGGATTTTCATACTTCATTACTTTCATAGATGATAGATCTAGATTCGGATATGTGTATTTGATGAAACACAAGTCTGAAGCCTTTAAAAAGTTCAAAGAATATAAGTATGAAGTGGAGAAACAAACCAAACAAAGTATTATAACTCTTCGATCAAATCGAGGTGGTGAATACTTGAGTGGAGAGTTTCTAGATTATCTCAAAGAAAATGGTATAGTCTCCCAGTGGACTCCTCCATATACTCCACAGTTGAATGGGGTATCTGAAAGGAGAAATCGAATTTGTTAGACATGGTTCGGTCCATGATGAGCTATTCGAATCTTCCAGTATTCCTATGGGGTTATACATTGGAAACCTCAGCATATTTACTAAATAAGATGCCTTCCAAATCTGTTCCTCAAACTCCATATGAGATATGGAAAGAAAGGAAACTGAGTCTTAAACACGTTAAGATTTGGGGATGTCCAGCTTATGTCAAGAAAGTTGACCCAGATAAGCTGGAATCTCGATCCGTAAAATGTAATTTTGTGGGATATCCTAAAGAGACTTTGGGGTATTACTTTTAGACCGATCATCGGGTGTTTGTCTCCAGACATGCTACCTTCTTGGAAAAGCAGTTTATCCTTGAAGGAAACAGTGGGAGCAAAATTGAACTTGATGAAGTTCAAGAAGCACAAACTACTACGGATCAAGTGGAAACATCTGTTCAGACTGAACAACCTTCTGTGGAATAGCCCATTGGTAGGACAGGGAGAGTGTCTCGCCAACCTGAGAGGTTTTATGGCCTTGTCATTGAGAATGGCAATGAGTTGTCAATCATTGATGATGACGACCCTGTGACCTACAATGAGGCTATGAGTAGTGTTGACTCAGAGAAATGGCATAGTGCCATGAAATCTGAAATGGAATCTATGTATACCAACCAAGTATGGACTCTGGTTGAAGCGCCTGAAGGTGTTAAGCCTATTGGGTGCAAGTGGGTATACAAAAGAAAGATTGGAGCAGATGGCCAGGTGGAGACCTATAAGGTCAGGCTCGTGGCAAAAGGATTCAAACAAAGGCAAGGGATTGAATTTGATGAAACTTTTTCGCCTGTAGCCCTGTTAAAATCAATTCGGATTTTGCTTGTGATTGTTGCTTACTACGACTATGAGATCTGGCAAATGGACGTGAAAACGGCCTTCCTCAATGGGGAACTTGAGGAGGAAGTGTATATGACACAGCCAGAGGGTTTTCTTTCCAAGGGAAATGAACACCTAGTGTGTAAGCTGCTGCGAACCATATATGGTTTAAGGCAAGCTTCTCGTAGATGGAACATCCATTTTGATGAGACAATCAAAGAGTTTGGTTTTATCAAAAATATAGATGAACCATGTGTCTACAAGAAGGTTAGTGGGAGCGTGGTAACATTTCTTGTATTATATGTAGATGACATACTTCTTATAGGAAATGATATATCGATGCTGCAATCAGTCAAAGTATGGCTATCAAAGAACTTCACCATGAAGGACTTGGGAGAAACATCATACATTCTCGGTATGAAGATCTATAGAGATAGATCTAGAAGAATGATAGGTCTTACCCAGGGTACATACATCCAGAAAGTGCTTAAAAGGTTTAGCAATGAAAACTCCAAAAGAGGTCTCATACCGATGAGCCATGGAGTGTCCCTTTCCGAGAAAATGTATCCTAAGACACCTGAGGAAAGAGAGCGTATGAGTATGATTCCTTATGCTTCAGCAATAGGATCTATCATGTACGTGATGTTATGTACTAGGCCTGATGTTGCTTATTCAATTAGTGTGACGAGCAGATATCAGTCCAATCCAAGTGAAGACCACTGGAAAGCAGTGAAAAACATCCTTAAGTACTTGCGAAGGACTCAGGACATTTTTCTTATTTTTGGTGGTGAATCTGAGTTGAAAATAGAGGGTTATACTGACTCTAGTTTTCAATCAGAAAGTGATAGCAAATCCATGTCAGGGTACGTGTTAACTCTGAATGGTGGTGCGATTAGTTGGAAGAGTTCCAAACAGTCTACAACGGCTGACTCCACAGCGGAAGCAGAATATATAGTTGCAAGTGAGGCTACAAAAGAAGCCGTTTGGATGAGGAAATTTGTTTCTGAGTTGGGAGTTGTTCCTAGCGTTGAAGAGCCTATTGTGTTGTATTGTGATAACAATACAGCAATAGCACAAGCCAAGGAACCTAGGTTTCATAAAAATTCCAAACATGTCCTGCGGCGCTTTCATCTGATTAGGGAGATTGTTGAAAGATGAGATGTCAACATCCAGAGAGTTGACACACATAACAACATAGCAGACCCTTCAACAAAGCCACTTTCTCAAAGTCACTTTAATCATCATAAAGATAAGATGGGTATTAGATACTAGAGTGATTGGCTTTAGTACAAGTGGGAGATTGAAAGAGATATGTCCTAAGTCCAATCATGTATGAGGATTTAGGAATAACTTTTATGTAATCTATTTTGATTTCATTGATATTAATAAAAGACTTGTTTTGTTTTTATTGCGGGCTCTATCTATTTAAGTGTTTAAATAAGATATACCACAGTTTAGAGTAAAGCTTTTTATGGATTGTGATGAGATCATAATAATGAGACCTAAAAGATGATAACTCTAAACTTAAATAGTTCCTGGTCGTAGGATTACTAACTGGTAATTAATAATCCGCAAAGATAGGTACATACTCTGCTTGCTTCATTATGAAGGATGTCTGTTCTCATAGACATTTGTGTGATGACACTATAACTAGTATGTAGGTGCTCATTATAGAATAAGTTCACTGAACATGACTCACACAGTTGAACAACTGATGGAGTTCACTCACGTGTCAGCAGTTGTTCATATAGTGATAGTTGTACAAGTATCCTTAGACTTGAGGTCATCATAGTCATTTTGTGTACAATGAACTATGCTTTGGTTTAGTTCATAGTCTCCAGGGACAATTATAAGGGCTCTACTGGGTATAGGAATTTGTACACAAAGATAGTGTATGATCAATAAAGGATCTACCCCTTCGAGTGAAGGAAGAGAATGTTCAATGCTAATCCACTTATGCTAGTTCAGGAATCTCTGGCCAGAGTGAATGAAATTAGAAAGGAGTTTTTAATTTACATTAAATAAAACTAAGCATAGTGAATGGGAAAGCAAGTGATTAAATAAGATAGGCTTGACACAAGCTCCATGCCCTATATTTAATCATGACATTGTGGGGTAGAAGGAATTAATTGTACGATAACTATTCACTGAATAGGTTCTTGGTATTCTAAGCAGTGAATTCGAATTATCCGGATAGTCGCGATATGCTGAGAAGTATCCCTAACGATGTAGAATAAATATGATTAATTAATTAATCATATTTAATGAATTAGAGAATTTATATAAATAATGATAAAATAGTTTTATTATTATTTATTTCTACTACCGGCTTAATATTGAACCTACAGGGTCACACCATAAAAGAGAATGATTTAATGGTGGAGGAATTAATTAATAATGGCTGATAATTATTTATTTATGAAATAAATAATTAATTGGAAAATTTAATAATTGATTAAATGAGATTTAATTGATTATATATTAATTAAGAAAAAGTTCTTAATATTATTAATTAAGAATTTAATTTTTGGAAATTAAATCAAGTGAGAGAATTATTTCTAAAGTGTTTAGAAAAAGGATTAATAATTAAAAGGTGTTTTAATTATTAGTGAGAATTATAAAGGGTTAACTCATTTTCAAAGGGTTTTTTTGAGATAGTATAAAAGCTTAATTCATTTTCATTAATTTTCTTTTATCATTCTCAAATCATTTGCTCTAATTTCTTTCTTTCTCAAAAGCACTTACTCTCTCTCTACAAGTTTTTACTCTCTAACAATGGCATCTGTCATCAAGATAATGTCTCAAACTAGATTTATTTATGAGAAGAACAACTTCACTGCTCTTGTGAACAAGGGGATTCAACAGTCTGGTGACTACCACAAGATGATGGATTTTGTGAAGAACTGCAAACTTAACTATGCCGTGCTGGAATCACCCACCATCTATTGTAAGGTTGTTGAAGAGATGTGGACAACTACTACATACAACTCAGCTGATAAGACTATCACTTTCACTATTAAAGGTAAGGAATTCTGTGTTTATAGTGACATTGTTAAAGCATGTTTCAAGATTCCTGATAATACTGTAACTTCACCACACACAGACACTGAAATTATTAACATGCTTAACTCAATGAACTATGCACTCTCTACTTCTAAATTAAGTGAAATTAGGAGGTTGGGTCTTAGAAAGGAATGCAGTTATCTGTGTGATGTAGTTACCAAGGTTTTTTCTGGTAAAATCAATAATTTTGATTTTGTCAATATCTCTATGCTTAACATGCTTTACATGCTAGTTACTGATAAATTTTTCAACTTTAGTGATCTTATCATAATTGAGTTGGGTTTTAAGTTAGGGGAGTTAAGTAAGAGGGGTAAAAATGTTTATTATGCTAGATTTTTAATGATAATTGCTAACCACCTCTCTGAGGATATTATGCTTGAGAACCCAACCAACAAATTAGATTGTTGGATTCAAGAGAGAAAGATTATTGCAGATTTGAACAGGGCAAACCATCATAAAGAGGTGCCACTCTTCTATTTTCCTATTATGGAGGCACCTCAGGTAAGTGAGGTAAGTTCAGTTGTCCCTACTCTTTCAGCCTCACAAATTTCTTTGCCTTATAGTGTAGCTCTTGCAACTGTGTCAATGACCCAACAGTTGCCTACCCAAGCTACCAAACCATCAAAAATTTCTAAATCCAAGTCAAAGAAAGCCCCTCTGGTATCTCTCAAAAGATGCCAGTTGCAAAATCCACCAAATCTAAATAGGGGAGTGTGAAGGTGGGTAAGGTAGGTGAGGGACAGGGTGAACATAAAAGAAACCCTAAGGATAAGGTTGGAGAGGTGAGTGTTTCCCAGCCTAGCCACACTGCAGTTTCCCAACATACTGCATTGCTTAATAAGGACATAAGCTCATTGCTAGTTGCATTCTCCCAAAAGGATGTGACTATTGAACAAAGCTCTCAGCCAAGAGCACATGCCAAAAGGGTAAGGGACACAAGCTCACCCAAAACCTATATTAGAAAGAAGAAACCAAAAACCCTTGGGGATGCACAGGGTTCACACACTGTGCAAACTGGTGCTGAAGACACAGTCACTGCACCTTTTCAAAGTTAGTTTGATGTGGCTCCAATAAATATGGAGTCACATCCAAAATCTTTAGTTATAGAAGCACCTCAAACACCAAATTCTCCCACAAACTCTCTGGATGTGGATATGATCAACACATCAATTCCTGATTCCCCTTCTTTAACTCTGTTGGGGAATCCAAAATCTAGTGCAAGTGAGCATCATCTTTTGGATGATTTGTTGGCTCACTTGCCAATTCTTTCAGGAACTGTTGAGACATATGTGCTAAAACTCTCATCAATCTACATAGAGTCCACAATAGTATCCACTCCAAACTCATTTATTCCTACTCTCTTGATGGATATTGTTCATCCGTCAAGTAGTGATTGTATCCCGACGAATAAGCTTAACAGCAGTTATCCGTCGGATAGTCAAACTGCTAACCCGACAGATATCCCTTATCTGTCGAGTGTCTCTGCACAGCTTCAAATTTCATCAATTATCTCAAGTGCAGAAGACTTAGTGATAGTACAATCACTCCTAGGATTGAGGGAAGGGAGTGAACTGAGTGAGAGTCTGGGTTGCTCCCAGAAAAAAGGAGAGGAAAAGAGTGAAACTATGCAGTCCATTTTTTCAGGATTGGAAAACGAGAGTGTGAGGAGTACCAGGTGAGGGTGTGAGGGTGGGGAGCCAAGGTGAGATCTTGATGCAACAAAAGAGAGATAATGAGAGAAATGCAGGTACATGAGATATAAGGGTGGATGTCATTGCAAGTGAGTTTATGAATGTCCAGGATGCAGACAGGGAGGGACTATCTCAGCAACCTCAAGCTGTTATAGATTCTACCTCCCTTGATGCTGAGACATTTACTCACCCTATTCCAGCATATCAACTTCTAGCTGAACAGGGCAATAACAATGCAGAAAGGATGCTCAACTTGGTGCACACCATACAGTCAATGCTAAGAGCTAAGGATGCCATCACAGCTTTGCCCTCTACAGCTGGTGATGTTGATTATGAGACTGGTGGTTTAGAAGATTTCTTTGAAGGTGAGGATGCAGAAAGTGGAGAAGAGCTTTTGAACTTAGGGGGAGAAGTTGGCCCTAGTTCAAGGTCAAGCATGCCATCATGCACCTTCTCCAAGAAATGTGATGAACATCACTTCAAATCTACTTTCATCCAGCTAATCCGTCAAACACAGTCAGCACTTCAATCATCCACAACTGCTAGCACCAAGAAGCTTCTGCAAGCACATCTTGCTTCTCTCCAACTACATCAAATTCAAGGCTATCAACAAACTTTCAATGTGTCCACTCTCAAACAGGAAATTGATGAACTCAAGAAAGACTTTTCTGAGAGATTGGAAGCTAGACTTCCAGGGACAACAATTATAGACATCAAGAGACAGCTCAAGAAAAACTCAGATCTTGCCACCAAAGTTGATGCCTTGGACAAAAGAATGTTTGCTATGGAAGCATCTCTTACAACAATTCATCTACACCAAGCTCAACAAACAAACTTGCTTCAGAAACTGGTGGCTGCATAAATCTCCTCCTCTACTCAGCTTGATGATAACAAAAAGGGGGAGAAAGAGAGTTCTAGGAGTGAGGGGGAGCAAAAAGTGCTCAACATTCAAATTAGCAAAGTAATTGTGCCTACAATTACTATCTCAAAGCCACCAGCTAAGGACAGTATTGATCTGATAAAAGAAGCAGCAGCTACTTTGAAAGCACCTGAAAAGGAGCAGTTAAATCCAATCAACTGGGAGAAAATTGATGAGGATATTCAAAAGAAGTTTGGGCTAGCAAAGAAGCCAGAAAAGTCAGCCATTCATCACTCTCAAGTCAGAAAAATCTCTGTGAATGAAATGAGCATGAACTATCTGGAAAGAGGACAACCATCCTGCATCAAATCTCCAAAGGCTGAAGTACTTTTGAAGCCAAGGGTGAACTATCCAAAATCATCACTAAAGAACCCTTTGGATACAGTGTATGAGACACCAAAGCCTGATAAGAAGAAACTGTTGTCAAGATCCATTGCCTTCTACAAGGATCCAGCTGATTCAGCTTTGAAAATGAGAATTGCTAAAGTTTTTAGGAATGGTAAAGAAATTTGTGTGGTGGCTGAACATCCTCAATTTGCTAAAGCAAAGAGAGAAGAAAAGGCAAGATTGAAGCAAGATAAGAAGCAAGTTGCTCTAGATGCTAAAAGGGTTAAACAAAAGAAAGAGCAAGCTGCTATCTTGGCCAAGCTACAAGTTGTGAAACCAACATAACAAATTCCTGCTCAGCCATCTAAAATCACTGAATCTCAAGATCCAAAGAAGCAAGTTGAACCACAACAGAAGAAATCTCACAGATACAAGGAATTGGCCAAAAGAACCAAAAGGAAATTGAACTTTGTTGGTAAGGAATTGGAGGATCAGTTTCCCAAGGAATCCATTCTAACTACAGCTCAAGCATCAAAACCCTCAGTGGTATTTGAAGATATTAAGGTGGTGGATCCTTACAGGAATATTCATGGTGAATCTATTGTGCCTAAGGATGAACCAATAGACTGGGAAAGTCTACCAATTCCTGACTTCAATTTTCCAATCCTTAACAAGCCAAAGAGAACAAAACACCTTAGTAGATTTTACTTAGTGAAAAATGTAGCAATCGACGGACAAGGAATATAGTCCCGATAGATGACTCAATATAGTCCCGACGAATGATGATTTATTATCCATCAAGTGAGTAGCTTGTGTAATAATGAGTCTGTAGCACATTTCTGCATACACCTTGTTTAGATTCTGTAGTAGCACTCAAGTCATGTTGACTTTAATTAGATATGCAGAATAGGTTGATTAATTATACATAGATGATGTCTTGTAATTCTGTATAAATGAAATGAAGTCAAGTGCCAGATAGCTACCCGACGGATAAACAACAATTCCACTCGACGGATGATCAACAAGGCAACCCGATGAATGATCATGTACCCGACGGATAATCAATTCAAACATCAGTTGACAGTGACAACACAGTCACATGCGTCGAGTGTATGCAAAAGGAATGTGGAAGCCTATTCAACTGGGCTTTAGAGAACGAAGAAGCATTTCCATTTCCATGCTATTATGAAGATATTCAAATATGCTGGAATAGAGTAATGAAGCAGCATAGTATTAGACTTGATAGGTTTTGTTTTATTATCTTGTCTTATTACTTTGTAATCTTGGTGATATATAAACCAAGAAGTAGCAAATAAAATAAGAAGAACAAGACTAAGAACATTAACTCAGAGAAACAATTGTAAGGTGCATCCTTAGCATTTCTCTGTAAACTTAGTTGTTCATATTTGTAAGCAGCTGTGAGCTAATCTTGCTACACAGAGTTCTCTTGATGTAATATATATCTCTGGTGGATACATTCAAATCCACCAGAAAGTTTTTAAAGACTTGGGTTTTTCATTACTTGTGTTTTGATTTTACTAACTTCTTATTCCGCACTTGGCAAATCAAACACTTATATATTATTAAGATAAAACATTTTATATTTTGTGAAAAAGGTTCAAGAATTCCATTCAACCCCCCTTCTGTAATTATTGTTGCATTGTTAGGGACTAACACACTGTTTTATTTCAGCTAACATAATATTATTGCATTTCTAATCTGCTTTGTTAACCAAGAAACAAACATTCCAAAAAGGCTTAAAAATATTAAAAACACAATCACCCCCCTCTGTGTTGTATTCATTACCTAACACTTGTTCATTTGACTCTTCATCCATTCTGTGATTTATGTTGACTTCATCTTCATCCTTAGGATCACTGTCAATGTTGAGATTTGCATATTTCAGGGCCTCAACTTCATTTTCATCAAGGCATTCCAAACCTGGACACTTGTCATCATCAAAAGTTATATTTGTGCTTTCCATAAGTTTCTTTTGCTCAAGAACATAGACTTTGTAGGCAGTTCTCTCCAATAAATATCCCAGAAAAATTGTTTCAAAAACTTTAGAGTAAAATTTTCCCATATATTCAGAGTTATCTTTCAAAACATAACACTTGCTTCCAAACACATGAAGATGCTTCACAATAGGCTTCCTTTTAGATAAGACTGTGTAGGGTGATTTTCCAAGATTTTCGTTGATGAGATATCTGTTTTAAGTATAGCATGCAGTGTTGACAGCTTCTTCCCAAAAACTTGTTGGCAGTTTGGCATCTTGCAACATTATTCTAGTAGCCTCCACTAATGTTGTATTTTTCCTTTCAACAACACCATTCTGTTGAGGTGTCCTAAATGCTGAGAATTTTTGAACAATGCCCTTGTCTTTGTAGAATTCAGTTAAAGTTGCATTTTACATAATTCTGATCTTCACCCTGCTTCTCAATCTTCTTGATGTGTTCAATTATGATGTGTGAAGTTTCGTCCTTAGAGTGCATAAATTCTACCCATGTGTAACTTGATTAGTCATCCACCATCACAAGTGCATACTTCTTTCTTGAAATTGATAAGGCATTTACTGGTCCAAATAATTCCATGTGAATAAGTTACAAAGGCGCACTTATGGAATTTACTGTTTTATTCTCGTGACTTGATTTCTTCATTTTTCCTTTTTGACAAGCCTCACAAACCTCATTTTGAGCAAACTCCAGATTTTGCATATCTCTCACTAACTCCTTTTTGACTAGAGTATTGATTGCCTTGTAATTCAAGTGAGAGAGCTTTTTATGCCACGACTTGCTTTGTTTTTCAGATGCCTTGGTGTAGAAGCAACAAATTCCATCCTTATTGGCTGAGTCCAGGTCTACAACAAATAAGCTTCTTTTCCTTGCTCCTTTCAAAGAAGTTTAACCAGTCTTTTGCTGATAATTAGGCATTCTCCTTTGTCAAATAAAACATTAAATCCTCTATCTGTAAATTGGATGACACTCAGGAGATTCACCTCAAGACCAGCTACCAGTGCTACATCTTCAATGACAAAATTTCCGGAAATTATCTTGCCACATCCCATTGTGAAACCTTTGTTGTTGTCTTTAAAAGTCACTAATGGGCCATCTATCTCCTTAAATTATGATAGTAGGGCCATATCACTTGTCATATGTCTTGAGCATCCACTGTCTATGATCCATATGACCTTCTTCACTTCGCCCTGCATATAATGAGGATTAAGTGTATTCAGCAACCTAAGCAACGTTGGGTACTTACTTCTTGTTAACAGACTTAGAAGAAGTAGAATTTGATGATTAAGAAAGAATAGAGTTCATTGATTGATGTGCATTTTCCTTTTTAGCCGAGGACTCAATATATACTTCCTTAAGATTTACTCTCAGCTTGTGGCAACTTGTCATTACTTTCATGTTGCAAGGTATGCAATCAAACTTGTCACAGAATGAGTAAGGATCATTAGCTTTTGCTTCATTATACTTGCATGCTCCCAATCTTGGCTCACTAACGGCCTTTTTACAAAGGTGAGTTAAATAATTTGTAGAGCCACATTTCTGAAACTGTTTCCTAAGAGCATCTGCAAAAAATGCAAAGTTATTGCTTTTGTTTATTCCAACCTTCCCATTTCTGTTTTTCTTCTTCTTTCCTGTATTTGTAGCCTTAACTTCCTTGATTGGTTTATTGGGAGTTTGGTTTACCATGGGCTTCTTCTCAGTTTTGGAAGTTGGAGTTTTTTTTGTGCATTTCTTCTCATTATACTCATCAGCAAGTTGTAGCTTTATGATCAACTCCTCTTCACTGAAATTTACTTCACATGCTTTGAACAGTGGTGAATCAACCTTTCTCAGTATAGATGGGACATCTTCATTTTCTGTTGTCTTTCCCTTATTACCTTCAACTTTCTTGTTGATGTTCAATGCATCATAATCCAATCCAATAGCTATGTTAGCAGATGGCTTGTTCTTCCCATGGTACTGACCAACTACCTGGGATGCATTCTTGAGCGACTTCAGTTTCACCTCATTTTTCTCTATCTTTTCACTTAACACAGCTTCTATCTCACTAGCACACTTGAGCTTGTTATTTAGATATTCATTTTCATTCTTGACTGTCTCAAGCTCCACAAGCAATAACTCAAACTTTGTTTTCCCACTCTCAAGCTTCTTATTAGCTTTTGATAATCTATAGACCTCCTCAGTAGCTGCTACCATGCTAGTATGAATGTGGAACATTTCTATGCTCATCTTTTCAACAGTCTCCTTATATTGACTTTCATTTAAATCAATAGTGGTAAGAGTTGGTACCTGTGTTATTGATGAGGATGACTCTCCTTGCTCCAAGGACATAAGTGCTATTTTTCCCACTTCATCATCATCATCATCATCATCATTTTTAGAATTATCCCAACTCTTTCCTTCTGCAATATAAGCTTTACCCTGTATCTTTCTTAGAAGAGCCTCATACTTTGCCTCCAATTCAAGATAGGACTTGTCTTTTTCACTTTCTTTGGCTTCCTGCATTCTGTAGCAAAATGGACCAATTCATCACAATTGAAGCACATGATCTTTGTCCTGTCAACAAATCCTGTTTTGTAGCCATTTTTGCTTCCAGAGTTGTACTGTGCCTTTGCCTTCCAACTGTTGTCCTTGTTGGATGTTTGTCCCTTATTTTTGAAGAACTTTGGCTTCTTTACTGTAATGTTAGAGAATTTTCTTGCTAAGTAAGCCATGGACTGATCCAACTCATCCAGTTCATCCAAGGTATATAATTCATCCTCTTCAAGTTCAAGAATAACTTGCTTTTGTGGTTCCTTATTCTTTTGCTCATTACTTGAAGCAATTGGAGTCTGGATTTCTAGCTCATCATCAGATGACTGGCTATCATTAACAACTAGTGCACTTGATCCATCAACAATGTGCCCTTGACCAGCTCTTAAAAATTTTCCTTGGATCATTTCCAGTATCATTCTGCTCAAGTCTATCTACTCTCTTATAGCTGAAATCTTCTGTTCTATATAGTCAGGAAGGGTGAGAAAAAATGTCAAGTTAACCTCCTCAGCTTTATAGTATTTGTCATGAAGCTGCAAGTCATTAATCAGCTTGTTGAATCTTTCAAAAATAATAGTTATAATTTGTTTAGGTTTAGCCATGAAACCCTCATACTGAGACACATGTAGTCTCCTTTGGTTGGATCTAACTTCCTCTATACCTTCACACAAAATCTCTATGTTCTCCCAGATCTGTTTGGTTGTGTCACAGTTGATAATGTTATTGTACATGACATTGTCAAGTGACTTTATCAGAATTAATTGTAAACCACTGTCAAGAGAAACTTTTTCCTATTAAATGTCTGTTTATTTTGAAGGATCTTTATGACCATAGTAAGATGGGATGACCATATCTCCTTTTGTGGACTCTTCACTCCTTTCCAAAGGAATAAAAGGTCCATTTTTCAGAATCTGGATGTACAAGGGGTTGGCCATCCTTAGAAACAACATCATCTTTTTTTTCCATAATGTGTAGTTAGTATTATCAAAGGTTGATATCAATATAATACTAATCTTTTGTGTATTCGTTCTTCCAAGATATTTAATCTATTTGCTTTCAGATTTTGCTCTGATACCACTTGTTAGGTAATGAATACAACACGGGGGTGAATGTGTTTTGGATATTTTTAAGGCTTTTTGAATATTTGTTGCTTGGTAAACACAGCAGATTGGAAATGCAGTAATATTATGTTAACTGAAGTAAAAGAGTGCACACAATATTTCAAAACTCACTTAATTTTATATTAAAATTAAGCTAGTTTTTGCTACAAATCCTGGGTTCTTTGTAAGTAAAGAACTCAGCTTCTTCCTTGAGAGTTACTAGTAAAATTAGATCTATTTGATACAATTTAAAAGCAAAGGACCAGTATTTATTTTATAGATTAGTAAACACAGGTTTACACAATATAAAATAGAATGTACTAAACCCTACTTTAAGTTATCTCTAAAGCTTTCCGTTTCTGGATTAGTGAATCCTTGTATATCTTGTAGATCTGTGACTTTCCTTTGTCAGTTAATCTTGGCCTTTGATCTTGCACTCTTCAAGCTGCTTTTGTAGACTTTTCAATCTAAGTGATTAGATAATTTATTGATTGATAATCCTGAATATTTAACTTGTCTGCATTATGTACTTTGAGGTTCATATCGAGATCTCTAGTTTATTCTACAGAGAACTGACATCTCGATAAGTATAATGGCTTATCGAGATCTCTTTGTTCTCTATAAGTGTCTTTGACTTATTAAGGTCTCTGAGTTCTCTATAAGTGAACTTGACTTGTCGAGGTATCCAAATATCTGTATGTAGAAACGACTTGTCAATATCTCTAAGATCTCTATAAGTATTTTGACTTGCCGATATCTATGAGATTTCTTATGAGAGAACTGACTTGTCGATATCTCCGATTTTCATATCTTCATTCTGACTTGTTGATATCTCTTAGTTATCTAATGAATAAATGACTTATTGATATCTCAGAGATCTCTATATACATTTTGACTTGTAGATATCTCTGAGATCTCTAATGATAGTTTGACTTGTCGATATCTCCAATCTTTATGTCTTCATTTGGCTGGTCAATATCTCCGAGACTTCTCTATAAGTTATTTTGGACTTCTCGATAGTCATTCTGGAGTTCTCGAAAGACTTCTCTATATGCCTTGATCTGTGACTTGTAGATATCTTGACTTAGAACATTTTTCCTAAAACAGATGTATTCAACTCTAAGCTTCTTCACAATTTCTCTGATGCATGATCTTTTTTATCTTCTTCTAGAGTTTATTTTTAGGCTTAAGACTGTTTATAGAAAAATACGCCAGTCTAATCTTTGACATTTTTACAGACTCAAGTAATAAAGTACAAAATACAAATTTAGATTATCATACTACTAATTCTTAGGGATATCAATTTGACTTAGTCTTATTATGATACAGGCATGTCTTGAACAATATGCTGGTATGACAATGTCTCCATCTGTAGATTTAGTAACCCTTTCCGTAGGAATGAAAGGTCCATTTTTGAGAATCTATATGTACATAGGGTTGGCCATCCTTATGAACAACATCTTTTTCTTCTTCTATATTGTATTGTTGATTTTGTCAAAGACATTTATCTTGATACTGCTTAATTTCTGAGCACTCATTCTTTCAAGATCTTTATTTGTTTCCTTTTAGATTTTGTTCTGATACCCCTTGTTAGATATTAAATGCAATAAAATATAACACGGGGGGGGGTGAATGTGTTTCTTGGATTTACTTGACTTTTAAAATTGTTTGGATTATGGATGAACAAAGAAGATAAGAATTATAGAGATATAGGCTCTGTTTGGGAGTGCTGTTAAAAACTGCTGTGCTGTGAAAAAAAGTGCTGGTGGAAAAAGTGCCATCAGGAAAATTAGATGGTTGTTTGGTAATTTATTTAATTTATGCTTAATTTGAGATATAATATATAAAAATAAAGTTTTTATGAAGGTTTGATGGTGAAACTGATACTAACTTTCTGAAAAGGCTGAAAACAGCTTTTTCCAAAACCATGGGGGGACATGATTTTTCTAGCAGCAGCTTTAGACCAAAAGCGCTTTTCCAGACAATAGCTTTTAGAATTTACCGAACACATTTCTGATAGATCTTTAGCAACAAACCGTTGTAGCTGTCTGGAACATTAATACCAAACATGACCATAATTTTTAACAGTAATCACACAAGACACAATATCCAAAACTCACTTAATTGTATTAATCAAGTTTATTTTTCTACAAATATGTGTTCTTAGAAATAAGAACTCGGCTACAATACTTGAGAGAGAATACAAGATTTTTCTAGATCCGTTCGTTACTTCTAAACTAAGTACTAGTGCATGCTTTATAAACCAACCAGGGATTACAAAACTTGCACTAAAATGTACTAACATATTTTTCGAAGCTATCTTGCCTTTTTCTTTTTTTGGGGTTAGCAAATCTTTGCAGAATCTTGTAGGTCTGTGACCATCCTTTGTCTAGTAAATCTTGGCCCTTGATCTTGTATTATTCAAGCTGCTTTTGTAGTATTTCCAATTCAGCGAATGAATTGTTTGTTGAATGATAATCTTGAATCTTAAATTTGTCTGTATTATGAATTTGAGATAGTTTGTCGAGATCTCTTTTTTCTATGTAGAGAATTGACATATAGATAAGTAAAATGACTTATCGATATCTTGAGTTCTCTACATGTGTATTTGACTTGTCGAGATCTCCAGTTCTTTACATGTAGAATCACTTATCGAAATCTCCATTTCTCTACATAGGCTTTTGACTTGTCGACATCTTGAGTTCTTTATATGAAGATTTTGACTTGTCGATATCTCTAGATCTCTACATGCAGAAATGACTTGTCGATATCTCTGAGATCTCTATATGAACAAATAACTTATCCATATCTCTGAGATCTTTACATGAAGAATTTGACTTGTCGATATCTCTGAGATATTTATATGAATAAATGACTTGTCGATATCTCTGAGATCTCTACATGAAGAAATGACTTGTTAATATCTCTTGGGACTTCTCTAGATGTTATTTTGGACTTCTTGACAGACTTCTCGATATCCCTTCATCTGTGACTTGTCGATATCTGACTTAAAACATTTTTCCTAGAACAGTGTTTTTTCAAATCCAAGCTTCTACACTTTTCTACGAGGCATGATCATAATTTGATCTTCTTCCAGAGTTTATTCCATAGCTTGAAAGCTGTTCATAGAAAAATCCCCCAGTCTAATCTATTTAACATTTTTACAAATTCAAGGAATACAATTACAGAATATAAATATATATATTAATAAGAATAATAATAATATTTATTATGTCAGTTGGTTTTAATTTATGAGTAATTTGTAAAAACTATGATATACAATAGCATAACAGATCTATACGGACTGCAAATTAAGTAAGATACATGGGTCATATAAATTATAAGTTCTAACTTTAAATCATGATTTTAATTTGAACTTAACACATAAATATTTTATACACACCTCCTCCTTCCTTTCACAAAGCTTAATCTACTAGTTTTTTTTCATCGAATCATCCATCTCTTCGATATCTCCTCCTCTATTCCTTTCACGGACGTGCACCCTTTGATACTTTTTACGACCAACGACTCTAACCACTAATTAGCTCAACCTCTTTCCATCTATTGTACATAAATATATACATACATACCTACGTCCCCTTCGGAGATACATTTACTTGTCTCTCTCTCTCTCACGCATACATATGTATATATATACATTAACTATATATGAAATATAGTCAATTTTCATTATTAATGATAAAAAATTGACGATTTTCACCGCTCTGAGTTTGAAATGTTGCAAGCATCATGTGTAAACTGATAAATATATTTCTTTTCTTATTTAAGGGAATATATATATTGATAAGAATAACATTAATATTTATTATTTTGGTTGATTTTAGTTTTTAAGTAATATATAAAAATATACGACGTACCGCAGCATAACAGATTTTTGATTAAGGTATAAAGTTACATCAGTTTTAAGTTCTAACATTATATAAGAATTTTAATTTGAATCTAAACCATATATTTTATCTATACATCTCATCCTCTTTTTCACAAACTTAATCTATTAAAAAAATTTCATTAAATTTTGTCTCTCTTCCACATCTCCTCGTCCCTTTATTACACATACATGCAATATCTTTTACACGTTTACGTACATATATATATATAATTTTATACATATGTATGCTCGTCTTTCTTTCATACACACACACATACACACAATCATAGAACTTATATGAATAGAGTCGGCTTTCCTTAACAACGATACAAACTTGACGATTTTCACCGCTCTGAGTTTGATTCTCATGTGATTCTAAGGTTTTAAGCATCATATATGAACTAATTAATGTTGTTACTTATTTAGTCTAGGATTGATTTTCATGTTATTCTCGGGTTTTAAGCATCAGATATGAACTAATTAATGTTGTTATTATGTTATTTAGGGGAATATATATATATATATATATATATATATATATTACATACTAATAAACCCGTCGGAACTTTATTGAGATGCAAGTGTATTTAAATATAAAATAATAATAGTACTTATTGTAAATATATATAATATTATGCAATTACTGCAAGTCTAGAATACCCTCCTGTTTTAATATCGGAGTTTTGTTAACCCCAGGAAAGGGAATGTACTCTAGATAACCTCATGAACATCAATCTCTCTAACTAATAACTTATCTTATTTTGCGCTTTCACTTTTTCTTCGTAAATAATCAATTTATTAATCAAAGAGTAATATTTGAGATTCCAAATGGGATAGAAAAACTTGTTACTGTGATTGGTGACTTGTGTAATATCCGGGATATATCTTGTAAATATTTTAATAAATACATAATTATTATGTGAATATTATGTGAGTTTTGGTGAATTATCTGTTAATTGGTATTTGTGTTTGGATGTTTATATGTGATAAATTTTGAGAATTTTAATTTTTATATGTCTTAAATAAAGTATAGATAATTTTGATATTTTTTTGTTAATTTATATGTTGTTAAATGAATTTAAAAATGATTTATATATTTAATTAATTATTTTTCCAAGTAATTACAAATTATTTTGTATAAATAGGGATCGTCCAACTTCAACCATTTTTATGTTTTTACAACTCGGAAGTCTTCGGAAAAATCCTTCCTAAACTAATTTTATTATTCTGAGCATTTTCCGTATTTTAACTTTTTCGATCCGAAGTACGGTTTTATCTGTGCGGATCCCGGCATAATTTTCGATACAATGTTCGTTTCGGTAAATTGATAAAACTCGTATTTTTGAGAAACGGGATATTTTGATTAAGTTATTATATTATCTTCTCATAATTCGTGTAACCAAAGCGCTGAGACCAAGACTGTATTTGCAAAAAGCCCGGTTTTGATATTTATCCTAAAATCGGTACCGAATTGAATCAGTTTTATTAATACTTAGCAATTAAGTATTCTATTTTTATATCCAATATGATCCAAAGGGGTACCAATATTCCATAAATATAAATAGCCAATACAGTATCTTATTTTGTACATATAAACATAAACAAATAATAGAAATAGATAATTATCCACAGAAAACAGTAATATTCTTCGCGTTCTTCATAATGAAACAAGGATTTGAAGGCGTTATCAAACTCCTATTTTGGCGTACAAGTAGTCGAATCAAAACTCTTGACGAGTAAAATCAAGTTCTACAATCTATATAAGTGCGGAATCATCAAGTAATTTTCTATGTATTTTATTAAATTTGAATTTAATTGGTTTAAATTAGGGATTTTTTATTTTGATGTTGTTTATGTGATTTGTTGATTGCATGTTGTAGAGAATTCAATTCTGGTCAATTTGGTATATTGTATGTTGAATTTTGAGCTCCATGACATAGAGAAATCCGTGTTTGATTTTCGAAATTAGAAATTAGGGTTTGAATGTTCTTGAATGTTCTTAATGGAATTTGGGATTTTAATTTCTGTTAATTGTTTAATGAATTTAATTATTTGAATAGATTGTTGAGGATTCCATATTCATTTTGCCATATTAATTATACGAGTTGGTGTCCGTCTCTGTCGAATCGAAGTTCACCATAGTTTGGCCGGTTTTGTTTTGTTCTTGGCCGGAAATCGAGTTTCTTTGCCTGATTAGTATGTTGGATTGTTAGTACGATGTTCTGGGAGGAATTGAAAATGGTTCTAGCAATAGAAATCAGGTCAGGTAGTCCATGTTGGCCTCGATTGAGGCTGATCGGCGGTAAAACGCCTCGCTGGAAACTGGGAATGGCGGCCGGATCTTCAGACCCGACTTTGATCCATAACAGCCCAGTTTCATTTTCCGAATTATGTTTCTGTGATTTATTTTCAGAAAATAAATTAAAAAATCATTTTAAATTTCAAAAAATCATTTTTTTAATTCAAAACAATTATTTTTAAATAATTAACAAAATTATTTTAAATTCAGAAAATATTTTCTTTATTATTTCCAAAAATTCAAAATTTGATTTAATTATTTATAATTTATTTTAATTAATTATTCATTGATTTAAATAATTGATTAACTCATTTAATCAATTAATTTTTTCTATAAATGCTTAAATAAAATGTAATTATTTATAATTAAGCCAAATAATGTTTTAAAAATTATTTTTAGCTTTTAAAAATTATATAAGGGTATTTAAAATTCAATTATTATTATTATTAATTGAAGTATTCTTATTTTATTTGTAATAAATAGACCGTTCATCCGTTTAATATGAAACGAACGCGTATAGACTCAGAAAAATATTCGGCTTTTATTAAAAATATTTTCGAGATATAAAATCTTTCATATCGAAAGGTCGCTTGATTTTTTAAACATTTCTGAGTCGCATAAATATCCAAGAGTTGAGTTTCGACTCGATTTCAGTTCTAAACATACTTAGTCAAATGTTATGACAAATCGAGTCATATGATATATGAGTTATGTGATATGTAGAATAAGTGTCTACATGTTAAATGAATTATCCGCTGATAAAAGAGTCAGAAGACTTTTTAATCATATTTTATAATCTGTAATTCAGATTCAGACGAGACGAAAAATGATTAGAAGCTTATATTATTGGTTTTAATATTTTGTAATAAAATGATTGAGACGAAAATATGAATACATGTCAATGAATGTGCATGATGTGATTATATGTGTGATATGTTTATGTGTTCATCATTTGATTGTTTTAATCATAACTTGTAATCCGTAAATCGGATTTAGGTGAAACGAAGGGTAGATAAAAGCTTATGACGTCTATGTGACGATTAAAGTAATATGAGATTGAGTATTAATAGATATTTATGATTCCTAGCAGAGTAAGCGAGGCGTAGAAAAAGAAAGTAAGTGATTAGAAAATAGAACCCACGCATAGAATATGAAGCAAGTGGTCATTGAATAGAAGCGAGGCATAAAAAAAGTAGACAAATGGTGGTTGAATAGAATCGTTAGAAAAGTGAAAGTGAAGTTGGAAATCATTTGTGATAAGGCAAGTACTCCTGAACCTTTCTGGAGATATATTCAAATATTTTCTAAACTTTATCGTGACATGTTGCTAGAATTCAAATTAAGTTATGTTTTATATTGTAAGTGCTTGGAATCATACAACCCTGAACCCTAATCATATCATTTGATCTCTGAACTGTAAGCCTTATTCTTTGTAAACCACTGACTGTTGATTTCCCAGATATTAAACCATACAAATACGATACCACCCCACAAATACATATACACCAAATACCAAACACTAAAACAGAATTACTTGAACATGCAAAAACTTATATATCCTATAATACCTTGTGACATCAAAGAGCACACCTTGTATAATCACCGAACCAATATTCATCTAATACTTGATTCTTCAACTGGCATGAAGCTGTTCTTTATACATATACCTCGATATACCCTGGTGATACTCATGATTGCTTTATACTCTGAGATAAATGTTTTATCAATGTTAATCATGATTTTGTTTTATTTAATTATAATGTTTATCATATGGAATTGTTTTAAAATTGGATAGTTTTCTTTATGTGGACCAAATTCGTGGTTAGATCAGATTTGTGGTCGAATTAGGCCACTTTGTGCCTTGGATCCAGTTTATAGAGCAGAGTCGTATGCCTTGCTCGGGGTTAGTGCGTGACTGATCAGCAGCCAAATCTTGGTTTTAAAATTTAAAATGAATATCCAATTCTAAGGATTGTTTAATAAGAAACTTGATTCCTCTGAATCATTTTAATTGATCATTGTTTAACCTCTGTTATTATCATTATAACTTGCTGAGCTAGTTAGCTCACTCTTGCGAATCTGTTTATATATTCTACAGTTAAAAGGAAAATGGTTGATAGCGAGGTTTCCCTGTCCAGTGTGCGAGCTAGGATTCCAGGTTGAATTGGATCAAGCTAGCATGAGCTTTATACTGTAGTTGAGTTATGCAAGATTGTAAGAATAATTTCATTATTAGTTGTAAGTTAAACTAGTTGGGATTTGGTACGATGTAATAAAGTTAAGGTTGTGGCTTATTTTCATACTTTAACATGTTGCGATTCGTGGTTGTATAAAGAAGAGTCTTTGCTTATAATATTTTATATACAGATTTATACATTGTATGTGTATTGTGAACCCCAAACTTCTGACCCGGGTCTGGAAGGCGTCACAACATGACGCTCATTTTATTGATGAAATTTATGTGATTGCATAAGTCCGCTATTATTAAATTATAGACAATTCGATCATGATACGTCTCATATTTGGGTTCATGCACCAATTTAGGAAACTTACTATTTTCTTAACAAAATGTCATATCTAACATTAAAATAGTTTAAAGTGGATCATTTACACTTCATTTTTGTATGACAACTCGCACATCACTTTCACTTGTAGGCGTCCACACTCTCTTTGTATGGATGTTGAGGCAGAGACGGCTCACTTCATTCTTAGTAAATTAAATGATGTGTGTTATGTGTGGAATTTAGGACATGACAGGAAAGGTTCAAGGAAGGAACAAGACGATGCGTTAAGACGGGAACTCGAGGAAGTTGTCCAGAATAACATTAGCCAAAGGAGCAGACAGCTGAGGGTAGGTCTCAGTCCAGTTAACTCTGAATAACAAAGAGGAAGAATTGGTAAGCCTATCTCCATTATCAATAACCACGATTTGAATAAGAGAAAAGGAAGGAGAAGTTGGAGAAAAAAGAGGAAGACTAAAAGGATAAAAGAGGCCAAGAAAAAGAACACAACAACTCAACACACTCGAATTCCTCTACAAAGATTCATCCAGAGGAAGATAAAGAGATAGAAAAAAACCCGACATCAAACCCTAGAAACGTTAGCTTAAACATCCGAAATGTTAACCTTGATTGTCCACATAAACTGTGTTCATGTACTTTGAATTTTATCCCTTGTAATTCATAATTAACGATTTAGTAGATTCTATTTTGGTTGGGTACATAAACCCACCCGCGGTTTTTTCCCGTTCTCGGGTTTTCCGCGTCACCAATCTCGTGTATCTTGTTTATTTACTTTGCATACATATATTCAAGTTACAAAAATTCCTAAGAAAATTTACCCTTAGCATTTAACCCATAAAATTACGGTAAAAACAATTGGCGCCGTCTGTGGGAAACTTGCTAAGGATTTGATTAACACATTATGATGGAAAGCGACAGAGAACAAGTCACGAACCAAGAAGGAGAAGTTGAGAATAACAGAGAGATGGCTGCAACATTGAAACAATTGCAAGATGAGATGGAGAAGATGTGTTTGGAAAATGAAGCATTGAAGAAGGAACTTACTACGGCTAAATCGAGAACCAAAACTATGACAAAGAAAACCATCCCAAGCGTAATCAGATATTTGGACATGGATGAAGCAGAAGATTACAACCAAAATGGAGGGCCAACAAATGGAATAGACGATGTTATTGATGAAGAAGACATGGAGGATGTACCAAATAACAAAGATGTCATGGAAAGGAGACGTGATAAGAAACGATATGATGATCATGATGATCGACGAGGAGAGACTGACAGGAAAAGATCGCATCACAAAAGTACAAGATCCAAGAATCAAGTCGCAGAAGAATTTAAAAAGGAACTACAAGAAATGAGGAATTTGATTGAAAGGATACCTGGCATCCCGAAACCGTTAGAAAAGGCAACCCCAACAAGCTACGTTGACTCCCCTTTTTATGACAACATCGCCTTGGTAGAAATACCAAAACGTTTCACGGTACCACAAATGAGACGGTATGATGGAACTAATGATCCCCTGAAGCATATTACACAATACAAACAACGAATGTCCACAGTACCAATCACATGTAATTTAAAAGAAGCTTGCATGTGTAAAGGTTTTGGTATGACTCTATCCGGCCCAGCCTTGCAATGGTTTGTGAATCTTCCACAAGGAAGCATCAAGGCATTTGTTAATTTAATAGACGCATTCAATTTGCAATTCGCAAGCAACGGGTGTTCGAAAAAACTTCCAGTGATTTGTACAAGATCATCCAACAAAGTAGGGAGCCTTTGCGTGACTACCTAACGAGATTCAAAAGAGAGAAGGTGACTATCACCAATTGTGACATCCCTATGGCTATCGAAGCATTTAGGCGGGGATTAGAATGAGAATCTCCACTCTATGATTAATTAACAAAGTACCTGTGCCGAACAATGGATGATGTGCAAGCCAAAGCCATGTCATAAGTAAGATTGGAGGAAGACATAATGGAGGAGGATGAGAAGTACTACAAGCCATCAAGAAAAATTATGAAACCAAGGTCCAGAGATTACAAGCCCTATACTAGACCAAACAGAGATGACGTACATGTCAACTCGACACGAGAGTCTAATGAATGGAAGAGAGAGGAACACAGTGACTGGAGAAAAGACCCCAACCTACCACCAATATATGACAGCTATGGCTTCACGATCAGGCCTTCAGCCATGATGAAGGAGTTTACCAAGTTGGGAGGTTTGGTAAAGTAGCCAGTAAAGAGCAACAAACCTAAAGCCAACCCGGATTCTAAACTGTGGTGCGACTACCATGGAGACTACGGATACAAGGCTTATGACTGTGTGGCCTTGCGAAAAGAACTACAATTTCTGACGAGGAAAGGATATCTCACGGAAATCATGGCATCAAAGAAGACATCTTATATTGGGAAGGACCTGTCTCCAAGAAGAAACAACGTGACACCATTAAGACAGCCACTGCCCCCACCACATCACAAGGTGATCAACTTCATCTCAGGAGGGTCAGATATATGTGGATTAACATATTCACAAGCTAAGAGAGCATCCAGAGAAACAGACATACGAGTCACACAAATGGGGGTTGGAAATGACAATCTGATATCCTTAATATTTGATGAATCAAACAAAAAGAACATACGAGAACCACAACAAGTTGGACTGGTCATCTCACTACCCGTAGGAAACTGCTTGATTAAAAGAATATTGGTGGACAATGGGAGTGCTACCAACATCATGATGCTTAGCACGTTGACACAAATGGGATTGGAAGAAAGTGACATGATCAAGAAGTTGACAACATTAGTGGGGTTTAGTGGTGAGACAAAACACACATTGGGGGAGATCACGCTGCCAATATATGCCCAAGGGGTCAATCTCCTGGAAAAATTCTGCATAATTGATGTGGATTCGAGTTACAACATAATCATGGGAAGACCATGGATACACAAATTGAAGGTGGTACCATCAACATATCATCAAGTACTAGCTCAGGAAATAAGAGGGGATCAAAATATGGCTCGGGACTGTTACATGACGTGTCTGAAGTCAACTGTCCAACATCAGGGAAACGAGACGCCTGTAGCCACGGTAACGGGGCCGGAAAAATTAGCTGAAGTAGATTTGACAGAAGGAGACAAAAAAGTATTAGTTGGTGAAGAACTTTCTCCATCAATTGAAGCCAATTTGATAAATTTATTAACCACAAGGCTGGACGCTTTTGCATGGGAACATGACGATATAACGGGAATCGATCCAAATGTCATAACACACAATCTATACATGGATCCTAGCTACACACCCGTCCAACAAAAATGAAGGAAGTTTGCAGCCGAGAGAAGCAAGATAATAAATGACGAAGTGGAAAGGCCCATCAAAGCTTGCATGATTAAAGAAGTTGATTACCCTGAATGGTTAGCAAATTTCGTCAGCGTACAGAAGAAGAATGGGAAATGGAGAGTTTGTGTTGATTACAAAGATTTGAACAAGGCTTGTCCTAAAGATCCCTACCCACTACCTCACACTGACATCATGGTGGATTCGACGGCTGGTCATGAGCTACCCACGTTCCTGGACGCGTCAAGTGGCTTTAATCAAATCCAAATAGAACCGTCTGACTGCGAAAAGACCGTGTTTATAATGGACAGGGGGATATATTGTTATTTGGCCATGCTGTTCAGATTAAGAAATGGTGGGGCGACATTTCAAAGACTTGTCAACAAAATGTTTAAAGATCAAATAGGACAGACGATAGAAGTGTACATTGATGACATGGTCGTCAAGTCTGTTAGCGCAGAAAATCATGTACGTGATATTCAAGAAGTATTCGACATATTAAGGTCATACAACATGAAGTTGAACCCATCCAAATGTAACTTTGTCGTATCATCGGGAAAGTTCCTTGGACATATGGTAACGAGGAGAGGAATTGAAGCAAGTCCAGAACAAATTAAGGCGATCTTCGAATTGAAAAGTCCATTAAACGTCAAAGACGTACAAAAATTGACAGGACGAGTTACAACCTTGAACAGATTCATTTCATGTTCGTCGGATAGGTGCAAGCTTTTTTATGATATACTGAGAAAGAATAAAGGATTCTTGTGGTTTGAAAAACATGAGATTGCTTTAAGTGACTTGAAGAGGTATTTGACTACTCCACCACTTCTGTCCAAACCCACTCGAGGAGAGGACTTGTACGTGTATCTATCTATAATTAATCATGCAGTAAGTGGCGTTCTTGTCAAAGAAAATGAAGGTGTCCAGTCGCCTGTGTATTACGTCAGCAAGAGCTTAGTAGACGCAGAAACAAGGTACACATCTCTTGAAAAATTAGTACTTGCATTATCCATGACTTCCATTAAGTTGAGACATTATTTTGAGTCACATAAGATACACGCCATGACGAACTTCCATTTGAGGAACGTATTAACAAAACCTGACTTGACAGGGAGAATGGAAAAATGGGAAATACGACTAAGTACTTATGACATAACGTATGATATGAGAACTGCAATAAAGTCACAAGCTTTAGCTGATTTTGTGGTAGATTTTAGTCCAAGCCAAATGACGGATGCTGAGCAGGAATTTCAGCAATCTTTTTCAAGAGTAGACGTGAAGCCATGGACATTGTATACAGATGGGGCATCCAATGTCAATGGAACGGGATTGGGGCTTGTCCTCAAATCGCCACAGGGGGATATGATAGCCTAATTGATATGCTGTGACTTCAAAGCCACGAACAATGAAGCTGAATATGAGGCATTAATCATGGGACTAACAATCGCTAAAGATATGAAGATAAAAAACATTGACGTCAATTGTGATTCATTATTTGTTGTCAATCATGTCAAGGGCTCTTATAAAGCCAAAGATCCTAAAATGGCAGCTTACCTCGACATCACAAAAGGACTAACCTACTATTTCGATAACTTCAGCATATAACAGGTTCTAAGGGAGAATAATGTACAAGCTGATGCATTGGCTGGATTAGGAGTTGTGCTCAAAAAGTAAGACCTCAACAATATTCCAGTAGTCCACATCGTGAAGCCTGCTATGGAAAGATTATTTCTTGCAAAAGAACCAATAACCCTTAATCAATGTGATGACGACACCAATAAAGATGTTGATAATTGGATAAAAATATTCAAGGATTACTTACAATTCGGAATAGTTCCAGTCAGTAAAAATGAAGCAAGGATTCTCAGGATGAAGGCATCAAGGTTCACGATTATAGATGGGGAATTATTCAAAAAATCTTCCACAGGGCTGCTATAGAGATGTTTGAAAAGCCATGAAGCAGACATGGTGCTAAGGGATGTACACGAAGGTGAATGCGAGAATCATAGTAATGGAAGGAATCTATCCTTAAAAATCCTACGCTTGGGATACTATTGGACGACACTAAGACAAAATGCTCTAGACTATGCAAAAAAATGTGACGCTTGTCAACGACATGCACCCACCATACATCAACCATCTGAGCAACTTCACACGTCCATTCCATCTTGGCCTTTCATGAAATTGGGAATGGACATTGTGGGAAAAATGCCACCAGCACCAGGACATAAGGTGTTTATGTTGGCTATGACTAATTATTTCTCAAAATGGATTGAGGCGGAGGCATTCAAGCAAGTGACGTCAAAGGAAGTAATATCATTCATTAAAAGAAATATTCTTTGCAAGTTTGGTGTACCATCCGAATTCGTTTGTGACAATGGATCACAGTTCATAAGTGACAAAACTGAAGCATTTTGCAAACATTGGAGCATCAACTTAGTTAAGTCAACACCAAGGTACCCTCAAGCCAATGGACAAGCTGAGCTAATCAACAATATCATAATCAACAACTTAAAGAGACGTTTGAAGACATGTAAAGGAAAGTGGGCTGAAGAATTTCCTTGGGTATTGTGGTCACACAGGATAACTCCAAAGACATCTACAAGGCAGACACCATACAGTCTAGTCTATGGCACCGAAGCTGTGTTACCAACAGAAGTCATAATACCAACGGCAAGATATGGACTCTTGACAAATGATGTGAATAACGTAGAGTTATCACACGATAAGGACACGGTGGATGAGCTGAGGGAAATGGAAAAAATAGGATAGCTTCTTATCAATAAAGAGTGGCCAATGTTTACAATAAACATGTTCACATAAGGATTTTCCGTGTTGGTGACATGGTACTGAGAAAACTATTCCAGAACATAATGGACATGACGGCAAGGAAGTTTGATGACACTTGGGAAGGCCCTTACTTCATAGATGTTGTCGTGGGACGTGGGGCTTACCAACTGTCCAGTATAGATGGAACGCAAATAGGAAGAGCTTGGAACGCTTCGCACCTAAAACTTTATCATGTGTAAAGTTTTCTATCTCATCTTTTCAAATTTCTATTTTTAGAAGTCGTGGATCAATAAGTCGATTAGGACATAGTTAGTTTTCGTTAGTCATTTGTGTTTGGCATGATATTGTGTGCTACTTGGTATCATTTTCTTTTGGTAAATCATTTATGTAAGATCAATTTTATAATTCAACTCACTGTGAATTACTTTATTGTGCAATGTGATTATGCTCTTGAATTAAGAATTATTTAGGTAATATATATAAGTTTATGTTTGTATATTCTATTTGCGTTTGCACTTTAATTCTATAAAATTTTACAACACCACTATACAATTACGTAAAATTAAATTCTCAAAGGGCTGATCACCCAGTTACATTTTTTGTTAATTTGCAAGTGTCGTATGCACTTGACGAATTCAGTTGACAATAAGAGTGCTATGACGTCCCTTACGAAAATTACAATATAAAACTACAATATTTACGTACCTATATGACATTCTATGAATTTATACATATAATAACTTGGTGTGTTTCAAGAGGGAATAAGGCCTTTTAACCACCCTACGAGTGCATGCACCAACGTATGTCAACGAAATGACGTGATTAACGATTTTTAACAACAAAAGTATACATTTTTACAATGAAAAATGATGACATATATTAACGTTTGCACTTACGTGGAAAACAACGAACAATGACAAACTAAAATGACAAGTTAAGATGATTCTATCTCCTAAGAGATTATTGGTCGAAATTCTACGAGACGAACATGTGTCGAGAATATATAAATATGATCTTGACGACAAGATTCAATCAACATCAAATGATCTAACCAAACGAAAAGATCAGAAGTTCAATGAAATGTAAAACCCAGAATGATTACGATTCAAAAAATGTAAAAATTACGATTAACATTCGACAAAATAAAACAGAATTCCCCGTCTGAAAGATGAAACATGAATTCAACATAGCAACTTAGGAGAGAATGTACAAAGCAGAAATCCATAAAGCAAAAATTCATAAAACAAAGCAATAATGTCAAATTACTCTTCATCAGAACTATCATCTTTCAGGGACTTCATCTCAGTGTCTTCATTGGGAGTCTCAAACTCGTCTAGAGGGAAAGCGTCGTCAGGAAAGTCCTTATTATAGATCTTCACGATCTCAAGCACGTCCCAGGTCTTCCACTCTCCTCTATAAAACTCCAACATGGTGTCAACCTAGTCCTCAAAATCTGCTGGTGCACGACCTTCTCAGCATCAGAACGCATGACATGTTCAAAAAATTGCACCTTGGTGGCAAATTGATCACACTCCCTTTGAAGATCATTCATGCTCATCAACCTCTCTTTGGCAACTTTCTCTGCAGCTTCCAACTTCTTGATACAGGACTGATGCTCCTCATCAAGCTCCTTAGCCTTCTTCATCTTGTGCGGGTAACCAACACGCTTTGGAGCGTCTACATGAAACAGAAAGAAGCATGAATCTATAGATATCGATAGAAAGCATAAAACAAAGAGAAAATAAATACAGATCTAAAAAAGTAAAAGCACACTTACATGAAAGGAGTAGCCTGCTGCATTATCAAGAATGTCTTCAAGCTCCTTAGCCAGAAAGTTCCTCCATTGATTGAGGGAGCACCATGTCATCAAGTAAATGTGCGAAAGTGTGGGGATCGGCATGAACAGAGTAACTTCGAGTCAGGATTGGCATGGGAACATCAGAGCTAACGGTAGTTACGGATGGGTTGACACGAACCTTTTTAGTCAGGGGGCTAATTGGGGGACTTAATAAAGGGCTAGACAACATAGGAGCCTTGGACGACTCAGTCTCAGTAGACCTTTCCTCACGGGATATCTTATTAAATAAGTCTTTACCAGAAATCAAAAAAGGCTTAATGGTTGGGGGCTTAAATTCTACAATTAGAAAACATGGTTCAATCAGGGATAAAAAAAAGTCCACACGGATAAAGCCAACGAGACATATGTCAGGAAAGAAAGGAAACGACATATACTTTTGGCGTATTTCCGTCCTGTGCTCATCCCAGCATCCTGGTCACTTTTGGGGCTCTCCAAAGTCTCGGAAGACAGACTCTGGACTGACGTAGAAGGCTTGACAGCAACAGATACGACCAGTTTTCCCCTAGTCCTATGTGCAATATTCATGGACCAGACTTTCTTCAAAGTACTACCTTTACCTCCCTGTGACTTCTTCATATTGGATACAAATTCTTTGACATTGACTTTACCAGCGTTGCGAATTGGACGTCCAAGACAGTTGGGCCATAGTCTCTCAGAAATATGCAGAGACCGGATTTTGTCCACAATCGCCTTAGTGACGGTGTCGTTACCATCAAACTCAAAATCACAGTCTACGAAAATAAACAATATATAAGCACCTCAACAAATTAAGTCTACAATTAAAACGCCTAATTACGAAAGGGTAAGCATCATATAGTACTAACAGTGGTGAGATAAATATGAGAGGTCCGCAACATAAGACACATACAGTGAACATAGAGCAATATAATGAATAAAATACTTGCAGAAAGGATTTGAGAGTCATACCCGTGTTGTTCTAACATTCCAGAAGATAATCAGCATCATTACGCAGTGATTTTTTCTCAGCAAACACATAGTCTTTCTTCCAATTTCTATCATTGACGGTTTCATTGTTGAGTATCAAGGGGTCCTCAGTATCTTTATTTATGAAACCAACTCTACAATTACTGAACTTCTTGAGGCTGAAAGAATGCTTCACGATGCCTACATCGATATTCAGTCCATATTTCTCTTCAATAGCATCAAGACACGCCAAAACTCTCCAAGGAGACGACATCAATTGCCCAGGGGATATATTTAGTGTAGTCAACACACCAGCAACAAATTTAGAAAAAGGGAAAACAAGGCCAACATCAAATGGGTAGTAGTAAAAACATACCCATCATTTCCTGAATGAATCAGCACAAATAGTCGAGTCTGGGATGACAATGTTGACGTCGGTGTGGAAAAGTAACTTCAACTCTTCAAACTATTCTGATTTGATTAAACTGGGTTGGCTATCATGAGCATCAAGCTGATTGGTCATGATCCAATTAGGGTTTTCAAGAGAAGTTTTGGGGGATTCACAATGACTTTCAGAGCTGTGAGCGGATTTTTTGGCCATGGATGTGGGAAGAAAAGTGATTTGGATTTATGATAAGAGATGGAAGAGGATTGAACAAGATGTGATGAATAATGTTACAGAGGAAAGAGTTGTGAGAGTATATAGGGAAGAGGAAGAGTAAAGATAAATACGGGAGAGGGTTTTTTGGAAAATGGAGAGCCAGTGCATGTATATCCACGCTACACACGGAACGATTATCAAGGGGTGATGAGACGTCTCCCTAGATACTTCTAATTATGACAACAGATTTTGTTTAAAAATTCAAGCTAAAAGATTTTGTAAATTTAATCTTTATATTTATAAAATCTGGGGCTATTGTTATGTGTGGAATTTATGACATGACAGGAAAGGTTCACGGAAGGAACAAGATGACGTGTCAAGACGGGAACTCGAGGAAGTTGTCCTGAATAACATTAGCCAAATGAGCAGACAACTGAGGGTAGGACTCAGTCCAGTTAACTCCGAATAACAAGGAGGAATTATAGGTAAGCCTATCTCCATTATGTTAGATATATTTGTGATGGCATGTCTAATCTGATTTGTTTAGTTTCAGAACTTAATATCAGGACTTATCAGGACTTACTGGAAATCAGGATTTGCTGAAGACAGGAAGATATCAGAACTTAAGTTATCAGAACTTAAGGAAGGATATGCTTCAGAAGTAAAGTGCGGCTAATTTCTAGGAGAGAATCTGGACTAAAAAAAGGAAGATATGCTTTAGGAGTTGGACGACTAGAAGACTTGTAAAAAGATCATATCTGATTGATATATTTTAGGAAGAGATATATTTCATATCAATTAGAAGATATCTTATAACTCTGTACTATATAAACACAGCTTAGGGTTTACACTATATGTGTTGTCATTCACGAGAAGATTATTCTTTGTAACCCTACCAGCTCTTAGTGATATTGTTCATCACTGAGAGAGTAGTTTAACCTACTTTGTAACATAGCTTATTATATTGAATAAACTTGATTACTGTTACATACTTTGTGTTCTAAATCAATATGATTGTATAAACACTATATTCAACCCCCTTCTATAGTGTTGTGTGACCTAACAAGTGGTATCAGAGCATCTCTGTTGATATACAAACAGTGAGATCCAGTTTATAATCATGTTTGACGAAACACAAACTCCACCTAAGCCCACCAAAACTTAATATACTCAAAATAATCAAACCCAAAGTCGATATGAAAGTATTAGGGTTCCCATACTGAGAGCATCTGAGTATCCTATATGGAAGGTAAAGATGGCTATGTTTTTGGAAGCCACAGATCCATAATACCTTGATAGAATTAATGATGGGCCATATAAGCCTACCAAGCTTTCTGTTACAGTTGTTGATCAACCAGTAAAGACCATACCAAAGGAGAAATGTGATTACACACCTAAAGACATCTCATCTATTGCCAAGGATGCAAGGGTAAGGCATTTACTTCATAGTAAAATTGACAATGTTATGTCAAACAGGGTAATTGGATGCAAGACTGTAAAGGAAATATGGGATGCTTTGGAGACAAGATGCCAGGGAACTGAAGCCATTAAAAAAGAACAGGAAGACAATACTCACACAGGAGTATGAGCACTTTGACTCAAAATCTGATGAGTCACTCACTGATTTATATGACATATTTGCCAAACTTTTGAATGATCTATCACTGGTGGACAAGGAATATGATCTTGAAGATTCAAATCCAAAATTCCTTTTAGCTCTTCCTGAAAATTGGGATTTGAAGTCTACTACCATAAGAGACAACTATGACCTTACTGAAACTACTCTTGATGAAATTTATAGCATGCTCAAGACTCATGAACTTAAGATGGATCAAAGGAGCAAAAGGCATGGAAGAAAGTCAAAGACAGTTGCACTTAAAGCTGAGGAGGAATCTCCTAAAGTGGTTGTCTCAAAGAGGGGCAAAGGAAAGGCTCTCATCATACAGTCTGATTCAGAGTCATCATATTCTGATGATGATGATTCAGAATCTGAAAATTTATCTGAAGTGGATGTTGATGCAGAGATGATGCAACTGTGTGCTCTTATGGTGAAGGGTATCACAAAGATAGCCTACAAGAAATTCAGAAAGGGTAAGAAGTTTTCCAATAAAGGTGGAAGTTCTGAAAAGAAAGGGTTCAGAAAGAATGAAGGTAAAGGAGGAAAGTCTAACAGAGGAGACAACTCAAATGTCAAATGCTATAATTATGGTGAAAGAGGCCACATCTCTCCTTACTGCAAGAAAAGAAAAGGTGATAAAGGCCAGGCACTTATCATAAAGAAGAAAAATTGGGCAAACACTTCAGATTCTGAAGAAGAGGTGAACTATGCTTTGATGGCAAATGCTAATAGCAGTTCTGGAACTGCTGAATTGAAGATACCTCATTCAACTCTTGCTTTTTACACTGATGATATTTCTGAGCTAAGATTATATCTTAAAACTATGTTCATTAGTTTTAGAGATCAGACTTTAGAAAATAAAAGATTAAAATCTGAAAGTCTTGCTCTTAGAAACAGAAATGACTACTTAGAAAAAGAGTTAGTTATATTTCATCAAACTCGGAAAGAAAGAGATGAGGCTTTGTATGTTAAAGATTAACTGCTAAAACTGAATAAATCTCTTAAATCTAAACTAGAAAGGGAAAAGGAGATAATCAAAACTTGGACTAACTCTGGAAGAACAACTCAGAAAATCTTAGAAAATGGAAATTGGAAAGAAGGTCTAGGTTACCTAGATGATAAAAAAGAAAAGGAAACTGTGTCATCTAAACCAAACTTTACCAAGAAAGATGAAAAGCCTAAAGTTAATCCTGTCAAGTTTGTGTCAAATTCTAACAAATCAAAATCTGAAAAGATGAAAGACTCTAAAACAGAAGTCAAAGAAAAGTCAACTTCTGACAAATTAAAACAGGATAAACCAACTGTGGTAAATGTTCTCTTAATGACAAAAAAGTATCTTAAGTATAAGCTGAAAGAGATTAAAAATGTGAACAAGGTAAAGGAAGCTAGGAAAAATAGGAATGGAAATGAAGGTGTGAATAAAAGCAATAAATATATGTCTGTTCCTAATGCTCCTAGAAATAAATGCTATAATTGTGGAAACTCTAACCATCTTGCTTCTTTTTGCAGGAAAAATAAAGATATAAACACTTTACCTCCTAGATCAGGAGTTAAGAGTCAGTCTGTAAGGTTTAAACCACAAAATCCTTGTTTTCATTGTGGTAGTTTATGGCATTCTATCTATAATTATAATGAATATCATAGTTTGTACTATAATTACTATCAAATAAAACCTTATTTAAAGAAAGTTAGTGTAATTCCTTCTAGTGTAAAGTATGATACAAAGTCTGATATAAGTATGATAAAAAGCGTGTTAGCATAAACTCTAAAACTAAATCTGTTGCAAATGCTAACAAACTTAAAAAGGCCAAAGGATCCAAGCAAGTCTGGGTCCTTAAAACTAACCAATAGTGGTATTTGTCATTGCAGGGCAACAGGAAAAATATCCTGGTTCTGGACAGTGGATGTTCAGGACATATGACTGGAAATAAAGCCCTGCTATCAGACTTTGTGGAGAAAGCTAGCCCATGAGTTTCTTATGGAGATGGCAACATGGGAAAGACTCTGGGATATGGTAATATCAATCTTGGGAATGTTATAATTGAATCAGTAGCTCTTATCTCAGGACTTAAACACAATCTGCTAAGTGTGAGTTAAATCTGTGACAGAGGTTATCATGTGGATTTCTTTGAAGAACACTGTGAAGTTGTAAGTAATTCTACAGGCAAAGTGGTTCTGAAAGGTTACAAACATGGTAACATATATGAAGCCAGACTTTTAACAAATTCTGATGGTTCTGCAATCTGTCTGTTAAGCAGAGCATCAATTGAAGAAAGCTGGAATTGGCACAAGAGACTCTCTCATTTAAATTTCAACAACATAAATGAGTTAGTAAAGAAAGATCTTGTGAGAGGACTGCCAAAATCAGTATTCGCTCCTGATGGTCTTTGTGACTCATGTCAAAAGGCAAAACAAAGAAAATCTTCATTCAAGAGTAAAACTGAATCCTCAATTCTTGAGCCTGATCACTTACTGCATGTTGATCTATTTGGTCCAGTCAATGTCATGTCCATTGCAAAGAAGAAATATGATATGGTTATAGTGGATGAGTTCACATGATACACTTTGGTGTATTTCTTGCACAAGAAGAATGAAACTGCATCTACTCTAACTGATCATGTCAGACAGCTGGATAAGTTAGTCAAAGATTCTGTTAAAATCATAAGAAGTGATAATGGCACTGAGTTCAACAATTCAATCATGGAAGAGTTATGTAAAGAGCATGGAATAAAATAGGAATTTTCTGCACCTGGAAATCCACAGCAGAATGGAGTTGTAGAAAGAAAGAACAGGACACTTATTGAAGCTGCACGAACTATGTTTGATGAAGCAAAGCTACCAACCTATTTTTGGGTTGAAGTTGTGTAGACTGCTTGTTTAACACAGAATGCTACACTCATAAACAAGCATGGAAAAACACCATATGAGATGGTGAAGAAAAAGAAGCCAAATCTGAAATACTTTCATGTATTTAAATGCAAGTGTTTTATTCTTAAGACTCATCCTGAATAGCTGTCAAAATTTGATCTAAAAGCTGATGAAGGAATTTTTGTTGGATATCCATTTTCCACAAACGCCTTCAGAGTCTACAATTTAAGAACAGGGGTTGTTATGGAATCTATCAATGTATCTTTTGATGATAAAAAGATTACTGGACTTGAAGATTTCAATGATCATGATCAGCTGAGATTTGAAAATGAAGATGTAAATTCTGATTCTGTAAATTCTGATAACCTAAATCCTGATCCTGTAAGTTCTGACGGGTTAAAATCTGGTGTCATTGAAAGTATGGTAATTGCTCCAAAGGAAAATGCACCTATTCAGGGGGCAAGCTGATGATCATAACAAATCTCAAGACTCTCACGAAGCATCAGAACCAGTCACTGGCTCTTCAAGTTCTGATTCATCAAGTGCTGATGAGCCAAGTTATGACAATTCTGGAAACTCTGATTCTTCAATTCCTGAAGGATCCAACTCAAATTCTGGAATCTCAGAGAGCATAACTTCAGGGGAAGCATCAAAAAATGCTGATGGAGATAACATGGATCATGGGGGAGGATTCAGTTCTAGAGATCAACTTCCATCTGCAAGGAGGTGGACTAAATCACATACACCTGACTTAATAACTGGAGATCCTGAAGCAGGTGTCAGAACTAGAACAACAACAATAAATGAATATCTCTATCATTCTTTTCTATCTCAGACTGAACCAAAGAAAATGGAAGAAGCTCTTCAAGATGCTGATTGGGTGCAAGCAATGCAGAAAGAGTTAAATAAATTTGAAAGAAATAAAGTTTGGACCCTAGTGCCAAGACCAAAGGACAAATCCATTGTTGGTACAAAATGGGTGTTCAGAAATAAAAGTGACAGTGATGGTATAATTACAAGAACAAAGCAAGGTTGGTTGCTAAAGGTTACTCTCAACATGAGGGTATTGACTATGATGAAACATTTGCTCCAGTTGCTAGATTGGAAGCCATAAGAATCTTTTTGGCTTATGCTGCTCACAAGAAGTTCAAAGTCTTTTGAATGGATGTGAAAAATGCTTTTCTCAATGGAGAATTAGAGGAAGAGGTACATGTTGAACATCCTCCGGGCTTTGTAGATCCAAAATTTCCAAATCATGTCTACAGGCTTGACAAAGCACTTTATGGCCTTAAGCAAGCTCCTAGAGCATGGTATGAGACTCTAGCTCAATTCCTTCTGGAAAGTGGATTTACCAGAGGCACAATTGATAAAACACTGTTCTACCTCAATCATGGAAAGGACTTACTTTTGGTACAGATATATGTTGATGATATCATCTTTGGCTCTACAAATATAAAATTTCATGAAAGATTTTCCAAGTTAATGCAGTCAAGATATCAAATGAGTATTATGGGAGAGTTGAGTTATTTTCTGGGACTTCAAGTCAAGCAAACTGAAGAAGGTACTTTCATAAATCAATCCAAGTACACCAGAAATTTACCCAAGAAATTTGGAATGCAAGACAGTTCTACTGCATCAACTTCCATGGCCACTGCAACCAATTTAGATAAAGATACTGGAGCATCAGTAGATATTACTAACTACAGAGGTATGATTGGCTCTTTACTTTATTTAACTACAAGTAGACCTGATATCATGTATGCTACCTGTCTGTGTGCAAGATTTCAGACTGATCCAAGAGAACCTCATCTAATAGCTGTGAAAAGAATTTTTAAGTACCTCAAGGGTACAGCTGATCTAGGATTGTGGTATCCTATGGAATTAGATTTTAAGCTAATAGGTTACTCAGATGCAGATTTTACAGGATACAAAATAGACAGGAAAAGCACTAGTGGAAGCTGCCAATTTCTTGGAGGCGGATTGGTTTCTTGGTTTAGCAAGAAACATAAATCAATTTCCGCATCAACTCCAGAAGCAGAATATATTGCTGCAGGAAGCTGTTGTGCACAGATTCTTTAGATGAAGAATCATCTACTGGACTATGGGTTAAAATTTTCTAAAATACCTATTTACTGTGATAATCAAAGTGCTATTGCTATGATAGGAAATCCAGTTCAACACTCAATGACAAAGCACATCAGCATTAGGTACCATTTCATAAGGGAACATGTGATGGAAGGTATAGTGGAATTGTATTTTTTTCCAACTGATCAACAACTAGCAGATATCTTCACAAAACCATTATGTGAAGCTACCTTTACAAGATTGGTAAATGAACTTGGAATGGTTTCAGGTTCTTTCTCAATATCTGTTTAGTTTTTGCTCTCATACATCAGACTTTATGATCACTGTTTACATATTTTCTTATTACATTGTAATATGTGCCTAAATTGTAATATATTAAACACTACTTGTTATCTGATGTAATTCTATAAACTCTAAAAGTGTTTTGAATGTTCTGTGACTATTCAATCCAATGAGGAGTATCTTGTTAGATGCTGACTTAGTAGTCTTTAACAAACTATGTATCTCATGTTTGAATTAGTTGTTTATGTGGAAAATAATAACACAAGCAAATTCTGATTTTGATCTTAGTCAAATTTACTTTGTGTATCTTTTTACTAAGTCACAAACTAGATTATTGTTTCTTACTTGTCAAATTCTGATGTCAGTAAATCTTAAGGATGAACTACATGTTTGATAAGCCTCACTTATCTGAAGAAAACAAAAGAAAAGAATAATTAAAATCAGGTACTCCTTTGATATCTAGAGTAATTTATGTGAGAAGGAAGATCCAAGTGCATTGTTGGTATTAAGTTATATGCATTAGAAAAGCAAATTGATTTTTCTTGGTATCTTTTCACATTCTCTGATTACTGGAGAAATACTCTGATAACAACATAAATTCTGATGGCAGTTGTAACTCATTTACACTGAGAAGCCACTATCTAAAGAATTTCAAAAGATGCATAAAATAAGCATAAACAGTTGAGGTTGATTTTTGCATAACTTTATTCTACAGTAGACTTCACAATTTAAGACAAATTTTAAGCATTTTTCCTTAGTTATGCCTTATTTCTAAGATATACTGAAGTTAATCAGACTTTAATCTTTATCTGATCATTTGCACATACACACACTATCACTCCATATGAATGATGAAAATTACTGTGGTTATTAAGTTGTTTCTGACAAACAGTTAAGTATTATTTACATAAATTCTGAGGACAAGTTCTGATGATTAAACTCTGAAGAAACCAGTCAATATTTGTGTGAAGAAACACAGAAACAGTCATTCATTTTTTGAGTACATGAGCCATGTTCTGATGACCGTTAAATTCTGATAATAGTCAAGTTCTAATGCAAATCCTGATGCTTATTTGGCAATAATTATTTACTTGACTTATTTGTAGTTTTTACTGTAACGGTCATATTTATCAGAAAATAATTAAGTGAGATTAAAACAGTGATAAGCATTTGGTTAATGGGTTGCGTGTTTGTTTTGATAACCACATGTGAGCAATAATTACTGCACGTTTATCGTGCCCACTAATAATGTTTTGACTGATTACAAGCTGCCAGGTGTCAAATGTCGGTTTTACTTCTAAAAAGAGTCATTGAGTGGAAAGAGTATAAATATTAGAGATAAAAGATTATATAAATCTTTTAACTTCTCTCTTTTTTATCTCTTATTTCTTTTACTCTCTCTCTCTCTCTCTCTCTCTCTTTTTCTCTCTATTTTCTGACGGACTTTCTTACAGGCATTTTATCAAACACCTTGCAAACAAACGATTTTCACTTGATTTCTCACAGAAATGGCACCTAAAGATCTTATCTATGATGGATCCAAGTTTGTCCCCAACAATTATATGGCTATTCTCAACAAGGACGAGGCTCCTTCAGGAACATCACTTCATTCAAGATTTTATCGCTCGAAATGCAATTGGGTATGCCCTGTCCCGACCACAGCTTCTCTCAGGCAAAAAAATTCTGGAGTTCTGGAGGTCTGGGGTATATGATGATGGTGGTGAATATGGGTCCCCAAGCATTATTTTTTCAATAGGGGAAGATGAGCACTTGGTCACCCTGTCTACTATTCGACAAGCTTTGCATCTTCCAGAAAACTGTACTTACAGTTCACAAGTTGAGGAGTCGGCTCTTCAAAATATTATAACACCCTCCAAATCCGGGGTATAGATTTGGGGCATTATTAATAACAACTACCAACTAAACCTGCAGAAGCGGAATATAAATATAATAATTACCCCGAACTACTACTACTCAAGATCTTTTAAGGTTAAGAGTTGAAAACAAGAACGACACACCAACTTTATTACAACCACAAATAAAAACAATCTGTCTTAAGAACTCTCTTTGTTACAAAACTTTATTCTATCTACAATCTCACCACACAACTTTTATTCAAACCAACATTACTACTTATCCTGTTATACCTGATCTGGTAGCTCAAAGCTCTCTTCGGGGATAGGGATGAACACTCTTGGTATAAGAGGGTCCTGCTGCTTGACTCGCTTCTTGACTACGCGGGTTCTGATGGGTTCATTCTCTACCTTAACTGTAAAACAATAGGAATAATAAAAGGCGATGAGCCAAAATTGCTCAACAAGCCTGCAATAATATATATATATATATAGTATAAAGAGAGAAACATAGATGAACCGATAATCTGTTGGTTTAAACAGCCATCTGTATCTGTATAGGATAATAATTTGCCAACACTGGCGAGTGCCAAATGAACAAGACTGGAAACACGAACCAACATATGCACTATAACCTGCTGATCAGTCAGGATACAGTGCGGATCTATACCCAACTGCATAGACCCAACCAACATAAGGAGTACTCAGGAAACTATGGCCTATTAATTAAAGGTCTAAGTAAAACCCAGCCCGTATCGTAACCATACAGTCCAAGGTTTAGCATCCGGAACAATCAGAGTGCTTTTGATGTATCCCAATATTAGGATATATCCGAGTATATGTAACAAGGGTAAAAGTATAGGAATATGGCTAAGAAATTCAATAATTTGGGAGAATTCAAGAATCAAAATAAAATAGAAACAAGAATCAATAATTGTGTAACAGTGTATATGAACAAGAATTATCATAGTGTAACTGATATGGAAAATAGGGTATAATTCACTATTCTGAATTTAGAATAGGGAAAAAACTCCCTTGCGCGTACTTAACCTGGTTCAACTCACCGTCTTCGGTCTCTAGCTTGATATGCCTTGCTGACACTAAACCAATCATAGAAAGATAGTTGTTTAGATAACTTACTACATACGCGTATCTCGAATTAATACTACGCAACCCTATCAATCTACCCATGCGTTTCTATCTGACTCGCACCTATACATATATAATTACATAGCACATAAGGTTCACATAACCACGTAAAGCACATAGCACATAAGGCAAATAATTGATTTTTGGATTTATAAATATTTTTGGAATCGATACTAGACTCATACCTGTATTAACTTACCCTATCTGATTTTATTATAATTTTTTGGGATTTATTTGACTCGATTCTACCCCTATTAAGACCTATAAACCATTAACTAACACAAGACAACTCTATTTTGGAAGAAATTATTACTTACAGTTATTTTTATTGGATTCGTTTCATTTTTCTGATTCTAGGGGTCTTCGTTTTACTCCAATCGGACTAACGGTGTAATTATTATGAATCAAACAAGATTTAATTAATTATTAATTAATTATAAATAATTACTTATAATTAAATAATCCATAATTATATTTTTAAATAATTAATTAATAATTATTGTATTTTAAAATAATTAATCCCTAATTATTACACTTATTTACAAATTATTAATACTTACTCGATCAGATCGATTATTTACAAATAATCAATCGATATAATTAACTGATACGTTATTTATCGAAACAATAATTATTACTCGAATCATAATCTAACTCAAGATCAATTACTCGTATAAATACGAGCTACTCGCGATCCTTGCATATCTATCGAATCATTATTATTATTACTTATACGATTAATTAATTAATTAACTATCAGTATTTAATTATTCAATACGAATAATTATTACAACACTCTTCGAATAAATATCGCTCGATTAATAATTCTAACTTAATGAATCACTATTCGAATAAGTACGAGTTACTCGTAATATTTTAACTAATTATCAAATTATTATTCGTATTATTTGATTATTTTTAATCCTTATTTATTAATTAATTACCTAATTATTAATTAATTACCTAATTATTAACTAATTAGATAACTAATAAATAATTAGATAAATATTTAATTAAATAATTAAATTCGAATTTCTAAATTAATAAAATAATTCAGAAATTATTAATAATAATTTTCAGAATTTAAAACTGATTTTTAATTGATTTATAGAATTAATAAAACTAATTTTGATTTTACATAACATAAATAAATAATTAATATTTCAGAAACAAAAAACAAGAAATCAGGTTTAGTGTTTTTGGATCGAAACCGGGTCGAAACCAAGTTGGAACCGGGTCGACTCCGGGTCGTCCAAGAACACACCGGCCGGCTGCCAGACTCGGCCGCGGCAGGAATTTTCCGACGAGCAGAATACGCTACCAAAACGCAACGATTTCGATCGAAATCCACTGGGTTCTTCTTCCCCAAGACTGCAGAAATACGACCCCGACTTCAGTTGCCTTCAATCGTCCTTTTCGCATCGTCTCCGGCCAACGCCGCCCTCGCCGCCGGCGAGCTTGAACCCAGGTTCGGCGAACTCAATCCAGGCACCGTTCGAATCGTAACATGGTTTTTACTCAGAATCTCACCAGAAACATAACTATACCAATATCACAGCCTAATAATCCCTAGAACCAATTCTCCGATCAAAAACACAAAACTTCCGGCCAAAAATCAAACCAACGATTTCGTACACCAAAAATTACAAATAATATATCAAAATAAAGCTTATTAGTTCCACAATGAAACCCCATATTCACAACAATCACAGATTCATACAAAATCAAAAACGAACTAAAATAAAATTGTATAAACTTGAAACTAAGAACTACTACCTAGAACATAACTCCGATAAATTAAATAGCACAAATCAGTTGTAAACAAGTATATGAAACTATACCAAGCATCAAAATCAACCCAGAACCCCATAATCAAAAACCCCCAATTTCAGTCCAAGAACCCTAAAATACGAATTGAAAATCTAAACATCAAAACATGAAATTGATGGTATGAATAGAAAGTAGAGATCAAGAGCTTTGTTTTGGTTACTCACATGATCAATTTGGATAACAAAATCACTCTCAAATCTGCAGTTGAATTCCCTGGTTGTTCTTCACCCCCACAATTAATTTCTTAATTTTCTGATTTTTAATTATAATTTACTGGATAATTAATAACAAATCAGGTATTTATATTTATGAAAATAATACCCCTAAATAAAATTAAGGGTCTAATTACACATCTAATAAAAATATTTGGCCCCAATTTTTTTAATTTTTGGGTATTAATAATAAATTTTTAAATATCCAATAAATATAAATAAATGCCAAAAATTCCCAAAAATTGTGAATATTACAAAAATGCAAAGAAAAATAAGGTATGATAATTCCATGATCATATAAAATAAAAATGTGATTTTTGTGGGGTTTTTGGTACCGAAGGGGTCCGGAAAAGTCGTTTTTCGCGAAAAAGGTAAATTTATAAAACGTCTAGGGGTTCAAAATAGCGATATGGTATAGGTTGTTTTTGGCAAAATAGGGCCAATGATTTGGTTTGAAATATGGGCTTTTAAAACACTGTTTGAGCTGTACGGGTTTTTATGTAAACATATATAACTTGCGATAAAATACTCAATAAATACCCAAAACACGTTCAGATCAAAACAGACAACACGTAGCACATAAAAATTAGGGTTTAATGACTCAACACAGTTAATCACATAATAATACACATAATTTATCTTTATTATAATATAATACAAGCGAAATTTCTCGGTCGTTACATTCTCCCCCCCTTAACAGGATTTTGTCCTCACAATCACATTATGTAAATAATTGAGGATACTTTTCTAACATTTCACTCTCGAGCTCCCAGGTTGATTCTTCAACCACTGGATTTCTCCATAAAACTCTCACTAATGACAAAAAACTTATTTCTTCATAACCTCTCTTGCCGATCTAGAATTCTTATCGGCTGCTCTACATACGACAAATCTGCCTGAAGTGCTATTGGCTCATATTCTATTACATGCCTTGTATCAGGGTTGTACTTCTTAAGCATAGATACATGAAATACGTTATGAATATGATGCATATGGGGGTGGTAAAGCTAACTCGTACGCAACCCTTCCGACTTTCTTCAAAATTTCAAATGGTCCAACGTAGCGAGGTTTCAATTTGCTTTTGTTACCAAACCTAGTTAATCCCTTCCATGGTGATATTTTTAGCAATACATGTTCCCCTTCCTGGTAGTCCACATCTTTTCTAGATTGATCTGCATATTTACACTGTCGATTATGCGCTGCTTCAAGTCGCTTGCGGATAAGTTCTACTTTTTCCTTGGTCTGCTGAATCAGTTCCGGACCTAGAATCTTGCGTTCTCCAACTTCATCCCAACATGTAGGTGATCTGCATTTTCTTCCATATAGAGCTTCATAAGGTGGCATCCCGATACTTGCTTAATAGCTATTAATGTAAGAAAATTCCACTAGCGGTAAGTGCTCGTCCCAATTGCCTTCAAAGTCTATTGCGCATACACGTAGCATATCTTCAATTGTTTGAATTGTCCTTTCACTTTGCCCGTCCGTTTGTGGATGATAGGCAGTACTCATGTTTAATTTGGTTCCTAGACATTCTTGGAATTGTCTCCAAAATTTTGAATTGAAACAGGGATCTCGATCAGATACAATCGATACGGGTACTGTTAGTCCCTGAACAATATAGCAAGAATTACAGAAAGGGGGTTTAATAGAATTCTTGAACCTTTTTCTCGAAATAAAAATGTTCAAACTTGAATATAGATATAAGTGTTTTGATTAGCACAATGCGGAATAGAAACTTAATTGAATCAAAACATAAGTAATTAAAAACAAGAGTCTTTAAAAACTTTCTGGTGGATTTAAACAATTCCACTAGAGATATATCTTATATATATCGAGAGAACTCTGTGTGCAAGAATGCTCACAGCTGCTTACAAATTGAACTACTGAGAATACAGGGAAATGCTAATGATTCTGCTTACAAAGATTTCTCTGTTTTTGTGTATCTCAGCTCTCTTCTTTCTATTTGCTACGTTCTTGGTTTTATATTTCCAAGATTACAAAGTCAAAAAGACTGAATAAATATAAAAACTACCAGTCTTAAGCTTTCCTACTTTTCATCCTCTATTACCCTATTAATGGGCTTCCACAGTAGATTTGTATACATCTCGACGCCTGTGCCCTGTTGTCACTGTTCAACTGATGTTTGAATTCTTTATATGATCATCCATTGGACTTTATGAATATCCGTTGGATATATGATCATCCGTCGACTTTATGAACATCCGTTGATGGCTTTATTGATCATTCGTCAACTGCTATATTAAACATCCGTTGATAGTTATTTGATCATTCGTCGATGGCTTTGTTAATCATCCGTCGGTAGCTATTTTGGCACTTGACTTCATTTCACTTATGCATAATTACAAGTCATCATTTATATACAATTAATCAACCTATTCTGCATATCTAGTTAAAGTCAACATGACTTATAGGTTACTACAGAATCTATACAAAGATGTATACAGAACTGTGCTACAGACTCATTATTACATAAGCTACTCACTCGATGGATAATAAGTCATCATCCGTCGGGACTATAATGAGTTATCCGTCGGGACTATAATTCTTATCCGTCGAGTGCTACATTATTTCACTAAGTAAAATCTACTTAGATGTTTTGTTTATGAAATCATCAAGTACACAACATATGAACAACAATCTCCCCCAATTTATGTCTACTAGAATTGTAGCCATGAATTAAGAGATACTTGATGATAACAAAACATCCTAAACATACAGCTTTAAAGATAAGTAGATAATACTGAAAGTGCTTCAATTAATCAAAATGTACAAAGTTTGGCTCACAGTCATTTCAAGATGCTCCTCTAGCCTAAGCAGATTTTTCTAGTTTCTTGAAGGTCTGGATCTTCTTCCAAGCTTTCTGTTGTTTTCATCAATCTGATTTTGGAGCTGCCTGTGGAATTCCAGTTCATCAGATTCTGAGAGATCTAGCTTTTCTTGCATTTCCAAGAGAGTCTCATTGCTAGAGATACTCAATTGGTCTTCTAACCTGAAGAATCTTCTCACACCTTTGTCATCCATGAACTCCATCAGCCAGTAAGGCCTTAGATGCACTCTTCTCCCTGTGTATGGGATGATTAGAGTCTTTGGGAGTGCATCTTTAGCTCTAATACTCCTTAGTTCTTCAATCTTCTTCAATACTAGTCTTCTTGCAGTTACATTGAACCCAAAGTTCTTCTTGAAGGATGAATAAACTTGAATCAGTACAACTTGGCTTTCTTGAAGAATCCTGTGAAGTGGCCACTGAACCTCCCTTCCTCCTTTGTACTTGAACACTAACCTTTCAGGTAGGTTCCTGTATGCATCAATTCCCCTCACTTCATCCAGTTCATCCAGATAGAGGTTTAGATCTGAAAATTCTTTGATGTCACACAAGTACAAGTAGTCTCCCTTGTTGACTTTGGGTTGAGCTTTAACTACTGATTCGGATTTGAGAGGTGATAACTTCACTTTCTTGACTGCCCTTGACTTTGTCCTTTTTGGCTTGCTAAGGATTGGTAAACTGAAGTCAGGAATTGGAATGTTATCCCACTCTATTGCTCATCCTTGGGAACAATTGGTTCACCATGAATATTCCTGTAGGGATCCACCACCTTTATATCTTCAAATACCACAGAGGGCTTTGATGCTTGAGTTGTAGCTGGTGTGGGTATCTTAGGAAATTGATCTTCCAATTCCTTGTCAACAATATCCAGTTTCCTTTTTGTTCTTCTAGCCAATTTTTTCTTCCTTGGGGATTTCTTCTGTTCTTCAATTTGCTTCCTTGATTCAGTGGCTTCAGAAGGTTGAGAGGGAATTTGTTGAGATGAACTTACAGCCTGTAGCTTGGCTAAGATAGCAATCTGCTCTTTCTTTTATTTAGCCTTCTTTGCATCTAGAGCAGCTTGCTTCTTTTCCTGCTTTAATCTTGCCTTTTCTTCTCTCTTTGCTTGAGCGAATTGAGGATGTCCAGCTATCATACAAATTTCCTTTCCATTTCTGAATATCTTAGTAATTCTTCTTTTTGAAACTGAATCAGCTGGATCTTTATAGAGAGCAATTGATCTTGACAGAAGCTTCTTTTTATCAGGCTTGGGTGTTTCAAACACAGTATCCAACGGGTTCTTTAAGGATGATTTTGAATAATTTACCCTTGGTTTAAGAATCGTTTCAGCCTTTGGAGATTTGATGCAGGAAGATTGTCCTCTTTCCAGATAATTCATGCTCATCTCATTCACACTGATTCGCTTGACTTGAGAGTGATGGATGGCTGACTTAACTGGCTCCTTGACAAGTTCAAACTTTTTCTGTATCTCCTCATCAATCTTATCCCAGTTGATCAAACTCAACTTTCCTTTCTTAGCAACTTTCAAGTTTGCTGCTGCTTTAATTAGATCTATACCATCTGCAACTGGTGGCTTGGAGACAGTAATTGAAGGTACAATTACTTTGCTGATTTGAACTTGAAGTTTCTCCCCCTCACTTGGTCCTTTCTCCCCCTTACTTGGTTCTCTCTCCCCCTTTTTGTTATCATCAAGTTGAGGAGTTAGGCCTTGTGCTTTAGCCAGTTGCATGAGAAGATTTGTCTGAGACTATTGATTTTGAAGAAGGATGGCCACAGAATTCTCAATAACTTGAACTCTAACTTCCATCTTGGCTAGCTTCTTTTCAGAATTTGATTCTCTCCTCAGTCTCAGTAATAGATCCTGCATGGTACCATATGGCATGACTGAATCCAGCTTCTCAGAATTGTAGGTCTTCAAGTCAGCTATATCCTTTTTGATTTCATCTACACTCAGATTCTATCTGACTTACTGTAGCTTCATTAGATGTAAAGAATCTAGGTGAGCTTGAAGAACAGCCTTGGTACCAGCATTTGAGCTCTTCTGAATGACCTTTTGGATAGACATGATTTGTTTGACTAAGGATACATTGAATTGTCCAGGTGTGGATTCCTTAGTCAAGGCCCATTCAGGTAGATCAGGAATAGAACTTGGGCCTTCATCTCCCCCTAAGTTCATGCTTCCATCAAATGAAATAGAGTCATCATCATTAGAATTGACTCCAAATTCTTCAGATGGCTCATCAGCTGTAGGAGGCATTAAATTAACAGCAGCTTTATCCCTTTTTAGAGATTCTGAAGTATGCACCAAATTTAATGTCTTTTCTGCCTCCTCATTGCCCTGAGCAGCAAACAATTGATAGGCTGACACAGGACGAGTAAAAGTGTCAGCATCCAAGGATATGTTATCAATTATAGCCTTGTAATGTTGCTGAAATTGTCTTTCCTTTTCAGCATCATCCACAATCATTGACTCATGAGCAATGGCTGTATCCACCCTTATTACTTCTGTACCTGCTTTTCTCTCATAATCTCTCTTTTGTTACATCAGGGTCTCACCCTGGCTCCCCACCCTCACACAATCACCTTCACCTACTAAGGTGGGACTCCTCTCACTCACTTTTGTCAATCCTGAATAAATGGATTGCTGATTTTCACTCTTTTCCTCTCCTTTTGCCTGGGAGCAACCCAACCTCTCACTCAATACACTCTGCTCTCTCAGTCCTAAGAGTGACTGTACAACCACTAAATCTTCTGCACTTGAAATAATTGAAGTTTGAAGTTGTGCAGAGATACTCGACGGATAAGTGATATCCATCGAGTGAGTGGTAATGCTATCCGATGGATAACTGCTGTTAAGCTTTTCCGTCGGGATACAATCACTACTCCATGGATGAGCAATATCCATCGAGAGAGTAGAAATGAATGAGGTGGGAAGAGAAACTATTGTTGACTCTGTGTTGATTGAAGATATTTGAGGCACAGATGTCACAATAGTATCTGAAAGAATTGGCAAGTGAGCCAACAAATCATCTAAAAGATGATGCTCACTTGCACTAGATTTTGGCTTCCCCAACAGAGTTAAAGAAGGGGAATCAGGAATTGAAGTGTTTATCATATCCACTTCTAGAGAGCTTGTTGGTGAGTATGGTGTATCGGATGCTTCTATAAATAGAGATTTTGGCTGTGACTCCACATTTATTGGAGCCACATCAAACTGAATTTGAGAGAGTGCAGGGACTGTGTCTTTAGCACCAGTTTGCACTGTTTGTGTGCCCTGTGCATCCCCAGAGGTTTTAGATTTCTTCTTTCTTGTGTAAGTTTGGGGTGAGCTTGTGTCCCTAACCCTTTTGGCCTATGCTCTTGGCTGAGAGCTTTGTTCAATAACTGCATCCTTTTGGGAGGATATAGCTAGAAGTGAGCTTTTATCCTTCTTAAGCACTGCAGTTTGTGGGGAAACTGCAGTGTGGCTAGGCTGGGATTCACTCAACTCTCCAACCTTATTCTTGGGGTTTCTTTGATGTTCACCCCTTCCCTCACCTGACTTTCCCTTCTTCACACACCCCTCTTTTGCTTTTGTGGATTTTTCAACTGGCATCTTTTGAGAGATGCCAGAGGGGGTTTTCTTTGATTTAGATTTGGAAATTGTAGAGGGTTTGGAGGCTTTGGTAGGCAACTGTTTGGTCATTGGCACAGTTTCCATAGCTACTCCTGAAGTCAAAGAAATAGCGGAGGTTGGAATAGTTATAGGGATAGATGAACTTACCTCACTTACCTGAGGTGCCTGCATTACAGGAAAATAGAACATTGGCACATCCCTGTGATGGTTGGCTCTGTTCAAATCTGCAATGAGTCTTCTCTCTTAAACCCAACAAGCTAGTTTGTTGTTTGGGTTCTCAAGCACAATTTCTTGACATAGGTGGTTAGCCAATAACATGAAAAATCTAGCATAATACACATTCTTACCTCTTTTAGCTAACTCACCTAGTTTAAAACCTAACTCAAACAAGACAAGGTCACTAAAATTATAAAATTTATCTGTAACTAGCATGTATAGCATGTTAAGCATGGAAATATTCACTGAATCAAAATTACTGACTTTTCCAGAGAAAACTTTAGTAACTACATCACACAAGAAACTCCACTCCTTCCTAAGACCCAATCTCCTAATATCACTCAATTTAGTGGTAGGAAGTGCATAATGCATGGGATTAAGCATATTGATAATATCAGTGTCATTGTGTGGTGAAGTCACATTATTATCAGGAATTTTGAAACATGCTTTTATTACATCACTATTGATACAGAACTCATTACCTTTGATGGTTAGAATGATGGTCTTGTCAGCAGAGTTGTAGATAGCAGTGGTCCACATATCTTCAACAACTTCACAGAAGATTGTGGGTGACTCCAACATGGCGTAATTTAGCTTGAAATTCTTCACAAAGTCCATCATCTTGTGATAGTCCTCTGATTGCTGAATACCCTTATTGACCAAAGCAGTGAAGTTGTTCTTCTCATAAATGAACCCAGTTTGAGACATAATCTTTACTACAGGTGCCATTGTTAGAGAGTGAAAGCTTGAAGAGAAAGAGAATATTTGCTTGAGAGAGAATGAAATAAAAGCAGTTGAATTTGAGAATGATAAAAGAAAACAATTGCTATGAAATAAGCTTTTATACTATCTCAATAATTGATAAAAATAATAAAGTAAAGTAAATTAACCAATAGAAATTGCCTAAAATAGCCGTTTAAAAGTAAACTATAAAAATTCCACCCATTATCCGTCGTGTAATGCTTACAAACTGTAAGTATACTCGATGGATAATGTTCAGGGAATTAACGGCTGAGATTTAGACAATTCGACAGATGAGGATAAACTGATATCCGTCGAGACATAAAGTATTCCAGAAAAGTAATTGACTTTTATTAGCAAGTAGTATATCGACGGATGATTAACTCGATGGATAAGGGTCATCCGTCGAGATGCAAATTTTGACTTAGCCAAAATTTCATCCAAGACTTAAAAATCAACTAAATTTCTGGCTACATTACAACTTGCAAAATAACTCAGATAAATTTAAGAGTAATTAAGCATACCTAACTCACTTACCAACCTTGAAAAGGTGGATTCATCCAGTGGCTTGGTAAAGATATCTGCAAGTTGCTTTTCACTTGGAACAAAATGTAATTCCACAGTACCATTCATCACATGTTCCCTTATGAAACGGTACTTGATGTTTATGTGCTTTGTCCTTGAATGTTGCACTGGATTTTCAGTGATGGCAATTGCACTTGTGTTATCAAAGAAAATAGGAATCCTCTCAACTTGCAAACCATAGTCTAGCAATTGATTTTTCATCCATAAAATCTGTACACAGCAACTGCCAGCAGCAAGATATTCAGATTCAGCTGTAGAAGTAGAAACTGAATTTTGCTTTTTACTGAACCAGGAAACAAGCTTGTTTCCTAGAAATTGACAAGTTCCTGTTGTGCTCTTTCTATCAATTCTACAACCTGCATAATCTGCATCTGAATAACCAGTTAGATCAAAACCAGAATCTCTAGGGTACCAAATGCCAAGTTTTGGTGTTCCCTTGAGATATCTAAAAATTCTCTTAATAGCTATCAAGTGAGATTCTCTAGTGTAAGTCATATGTCATAGCCTATTTTTATATTCGAGGATTCAACTCAACTCAAATAAGAATGTAATAAGTAAATAGTGGATCTACCGTCAGAGAGATCTCGCAAAGTAACATATGTCAGAGGATTCAGAAACAAGGTTCATCTACAGACTTGAGGAGTTGATTCACTGGAAGAAGTTCAAGAAATTGATCAAGCCTCAGTGATATAAATCAAGATCATGGATTTAATCAAGTGACAGAGATCTCGTCAGAGTATCATTAATTACAAGGATTTAATCTGAAGAAAATCAAAGTGTCAAAGTCAAGACATGAAGAAACGTCACGGAAGTTAGTCACTCATGAACCAGACAGTACATCGAGTGTAATAACCCCAAAATTTTCAACTTTTTGTAACCCTTGTGAATAGTGTTTTAGCTGAATGAGAAAACTTTTCACGCCACACTATGTAGGGGTTCTGTTATGGATATTCTGGGATATTATTAGTACTCTATGAAGTATATAAGTGTATGTAAAGATCGTCAGAATCCAATTCCGAACACTTTGGTTTTTCCCGGAAATCCACAAGATACGGAGAGAATTGAGTATAAGGTAACAGGATAAAAAGGATTTAAATTAAAGGATTATAATAGAGGATCATAAAAAGGAATATAATGTATTGAGAAAGGTTAAGGGAAACTAAGTAATAAGATCCCGGGTATGATCCTTCAAACGATAAACGAGAACGAAGTTAAGCGAACCGTATAACAGATCAGCGGTCATTAGGCAAACGATTAGGAAGTTAATCAAAGGGATTAGTGGGAATGATGTCATCCAACCAATAGAAAGAGGACAAGGAAGGGAGGATGACATCATGAGGATGACATAAGCATGACATGGGAAGGAAGGAGGTGTGGTGGCTTTGTAACCACACAAATTCAAGGGCAAGAAGGTAATTGACTTAATCAAACACAAAAGCAAAGCAACCAAGCCAAGTAAAATCATTTTCATCAAAAATCAAAAAGCAACCAAGGCTTGTTCTTGAAGAGCTCTCGGCTTTTTAGCATTTTAAAGGCAAAGAATTTCAAAACTCAAGATCCAAGCCTCCTAAATTGGTAAGATAATTCCCTAATCATCTTCATGCTTAGTTAGGACTATATCATGAGTTTAAGCCATTAATTCCTTCTCAATCTTCTTCATTTAATCAAAGAAGAAGACAATGAATAGTGTTTTCAAGTTTTTAACTTGAAATTTTTCTTGTTTTCTTGAAGATCCAAGCATTCTTAAGACTTCTCAAAGCTTCTTAAGGCTTCCTAGCTCCTCCCACCACTTCAAGGAAGGTATACCATCTCCAAACCCTAGGTTCCTATATATTATAAGATGATTTTGATTAGTAGGATGATATTGTAGCTTGTTGTTGTGATTAGAGTTTGGGATTTGAAATGGTAGTGAAATGGAATGGTAAATGTTGTGGTTTTGATTTAAAAGAACTTAAGTATGATTAAAGTTAAGTTTAGGCATAAGTATGAATGATTAAATTGAATTGGTTGGGGTTGTTATGATGTGATAAGGATGGATGTTGGTTGTATGTTGGATTTGAGGTTGATTTGGAATGGTTTTGAATGGTTTAAAATATTGGAAATCGCGTAAACATAGCCGTCGTAACGTCCGATTTTCTTTGGACTGTTTTTGTGCATAGCATTAGGACCCGAGAACCCCCTGCTAGATTATGACCACTGCCATGTTTAGATAGCTCATGTTACGATCTTCGTTTTGATATGTAGTTCGTTCGATTCCGATGCACGGTTTAGGAGAAACGACCGTTTCAAGTAACGTCGTTTCGCGAACGAAACTTTTTCCCTCACCTTACTTTGAAACATAGGTTAAAGACGAAAAAGGGTTAATTAATGTATGAAACATTTATGGTAAGTGTGTTAGGCAGTTGGTAAGACACTCGCGAAGGAATCGCTTTAAAACTCGTAAAGGTTAAATTATTAAAAATGGAGGAGCCGAGGGTACCCGAGTGACTTAAGCGAATCAGTGAGCGCAAAACAAGCGTTAGAGTCTAAGTTAGTTAAAGTATAGATTTACAAGTGATTTTGGTTTAATTCCAACTTACTTGTTGTTTATAGGTTACCAGACTCGTCCCGAGCCTTTTATCACCCCGAGTCGCTCAGGCAAGTTTTCTACCCGTTATAACTGTTGTTGTGATGAATATATGTATTTGCATTATCTTGTGATAGATGCATGTTGGTTAATTAGCAAATGTTGCAATATATTGAAGCATTCTACTATGGTATATATATATGCATGCCTGTTTCGTATTCTTTCCATATATATCTGTTGATTCAGTTGATAATACCTATGCTAGAGGATAGCGGTAATTTGCATATACCCTTAGTACAGGGACCCAAAGGTGAAAATATTTTCTAAAACCGGGAGTCGAGGATCCCGAGTAGATTTTGTATATATGGATATAAATATATATATATATACTTATATATATATATGGTCATAGTTTTCAAAACTATTAATCGAATAAGGTTTATTCGATAACTTTAACTTTATTTTATTATTGAATATTATTTTGAATATTCATTCGAGGACTTATGACTCCTTTTATTTTAATTATCTGAATATTATTTTGAATATTCATTCGAGGGCTTATGACTCTTTCTTATTATTTATTGAATATTATTTGAATATTCATTCGAGGGCTTATGACTCAGTTTATATTATTTAATGAATATTATTTGAATATTCATTTGAGTATATATGACTCCGATTATTTGCTGAGATATATTCTTTATTTTATTAAAGAATAAGGTGTCAATAATCAAACTTATTTTCGATTATTCAAATAAAGATAGTACTTTCATATAAGTATATCTTTGGTTATTTAATACTCGTTTCAAGTAGAAGTTTTAATACTTCTACTTCAATTATTTTTATAAAGATTATTCTTTATGGGAATATTATTTAAATAATAATATTCAGTCATTTTCTAAATATTCTGGGGACTGATTTACTTCATTAAATCAGCTTTACTCCAAACACTCTATAAAGTGTTTTCGAGTCTTCAAAATGATTTTTAAAGTCAGAGCGGATCCCAAAACTCATTTTTATATTTAAGATCTTCCTTTTTTAAGGGGATTTAAATACTCGCTCAAAACCTGGGGAATCCGGCTCTGTGGTGTATTTTATATTCGCAACGAGGTTGCAGTTTTGGTAAATGAATTGATTACTTGTCCAATGTTCGGGAAGTAAGCCCATCTAATTGAGTCGGCATAAGCGACAGGCCGGGGTACGGTCTATCAAAGTGTAAGTGGCTGGGTGGCAGTCCATCAACGCGTAAGAGGCCGGGTGGCGGTCCAGCACAAGGTCCTTATGTGGCCAGGGTGATGACCGGTGGGGGATTCATCCATCTACTAGTAGAAAAGGTTACTTATTGGTATCTTTTCCTGATCAGCAAGATATCTGGTTTATACCAAAATTCTTTTCCTTTCCAAAATTTATTGGATGTTTCAAACTCTGTTCATACTTTACATAACAGAGGTTCCAGGAAATGTTTAAGAGATATATATGTGGATATATATATATATCGGGACTAAATAAAGTATCTCGTAACTTTTTTTTCATTCAATAATATTTCAAAGATTGAATCTATTCAAGTCTTAACTTGTGGTCTCATCTATGGGATGTTTTTCTTAAAACTTATAATACTTTGAACGGTGGTAGTTCAAGTAGCTTTATAAATGATATAAGTGTGGTGAAGTATTGGTAACTTCATTCCTTGTTTTTACTTATATCTAGTAAGTAATTATCTTACACATGATAGAGATTCTATTAAGTATCCATTTAGATACTTATATTATTGTTATCACTATGTATTATCTTGCGAGCTGTAAGGCTCACTCTTGCTTTATTTCTTCATCACACAACAACAGTTAGGAGAGATGGCCAGACTCCAGCAGACCCAGCGCAAGCGCGTGGGAAGCGTCCCGCGTCTTCCCGATGATGTTGTAGCTGCTATAGCTGCAGAGGTAGATCCATTGTAGTTCAGACCATCTACTTTTGAGAATCAAATTATGTATAATTATAACTTGTGGCAGATAATGGCAATTAACTGTAAATTTATCAAGTAATCATTTTGGGTTGTAATAACTTTTAAATGGTGGATTCAAAGACTTGTACCTATTTCAATTTCATCTCTGAGACTATAACGGGTTGTGGTGTGTGTTAGTATGGGGTCACAGCATGAGGTTATTTATTATTAAGTAAGTGAAGTGATATTGTGGAAAGAAAGACCGTGACAACCCGGATCCCCGACCCCGGATCTGGGGGTGTTACAGAAATGGTATCAGAGCTAAGCGTTATAAACCTCAGAGATGATGCGTCGATATAATAACAAACTCACAAAGATAATAAGAACTCTTGCCAAGTTCATGGTCGGACTACTTAAAGTAGTACTGACAGTTAAAACCCTTACGGGAACCCTTATAAGTATCATGATAGTAACTTAGCTCGTTTAATGTGTAGGCGCCTGAGATAGGGAGCCCTAAGATGTTCGAGCGCGAGCATGATGAGGCACTTCTAGATGTTGAGGATCAGGAGGAGCCTGAGATGGAGGAGGATGAGGAGGACCCCTCAGAGGAGCCTGAGACGGAGGTCATTGCTATTTCAGATGAGGAGGACCCCTCAGAGGAGTCAGAGACAGAGGTTATTGCTATTCCAGATGAGGAGGACCTGGATGAGGTCCCAGTAGCTGAGGAGCGTGTTGGACCTATGGTAGTGTATGCTGGTACCCCATTACCCACACTTCCGGTGGTCAGAGCCCCTACCCCTCCACCATTATCTTGGATTCCCGATGATGACAGCTCAGAGACCCATACTTCCGAGCCTAGGCAGACCGAGGAGGCACCCTCAGCGGCTCCGGATTCACCACCTCTTGACCCTGCCCACAGGCAGTCTTCGTTAGCACATGGATATGTTCAGGATGTTTTGAGGACCCGAGTGGCTGTTGCCGAGGGCCGACTAGATGAGGCCAGGAGGGAGTTGGATGCAGAGAGGGCGGGTAGGCGTACCCGAGCTTATGAGACTAGGGCTTCTATACCCCGATCCTTGAGGAGGGAGCTTACGGGGATAGAGCTCACATCCCGAGCGAGGCTCAGATCGCTCCAGGGGGACAGGCATGGTAGGATCTCCAGGCGGCAGGCCGACTATATCTTCCGTCGTGCGATGGAAAGGGTTTGGGAGCTGACCCGCTCCGGTGTGTGATTCAGGATTAATGATGGAATAGTCTAGTTGTCTAGTTAGCCGAGGCCTTAGTAAGAGCCAATTTTCCGGGATAGTTGACTTGTATATAGCATCCCTTTTTCTGACTAGACAAGTAGACTCTTGTGTATCACTTTTGGGACAGATGACTGTAGCACTGTTGTACTTTCGACCAGATCAAACTATGTATTTCTCGCATTATGTATATATTTGTTTCCTTTCGGTTCAGTTCCATAGTGACGGGATCACTGTTTTTATCATTATTATTACTGCACTTCGTATTAGAACTTTCTTAAA